>NW_024582054.1:35978790-36035277 GCF_017639235.1 Corvus kubaryi
TCCTCTCCTCTCCTCTCCTCTCCTCTCCTCTCCTCTCCTCTCCTCTCTCCTCTCCTCTCCTCTCTCCTCTCCCCTTCCATCGCCCCCTGACTGAACCCCCACAGAGCCCGAGGCAAAGGGAGCCCGAATGGATGGAGCATCAGGGAGCTGCTGGATGAATCCCAAGCAGCTCATTACTGGCTGCCTGCGACCCTCTGGATTCACAGAGACACAGCACAAAGCTGTGCACAATCAGCTCCTTCTCCTGCATTATTTATTATTCATCCCCTCTCCTGGGAGCGAGGATGCTGAATGTGTCAGGCTGGCGCTTTGTAGGACACGAGAAGCATTTTGTCATTGAAGATATTCTCACTCTCCTCCCCTTGAAGACGAACACTTCGAGAGGAAGATTTCCAGTAGCAGGAGGACCTGCAGCCAGGATTGACTCATGGAACACAGGACACATCCCTACAAACATTCTGTGCAAAATGAGATCAGTTCCGGATTTCCTGCCCTTGAAAGGACAGAGCTGGCAGCACCTCTTGGCTCTAAACTGACACTAAAAGGACCTTGTTCCCTTTTACTGAAGTATTTCCTTTTCCCATTCTGAGGAATTCCCAGTGTTCCAGGACACACAATGTCCCAGGAATACCTGGCACCCCAGCCAGCTCCCAGGTGGGAAAGGATGGGCTGTCTCCTCCCAAACCTGGCAGTACAGGACATTCCCATGCTCCCAAGCACTTCCCTGCTGGGAAAAGGACAAGAGCACACGGCTTCAGGCTGCCCAGGGAGGTTTGGAGTGCCCAGCCCTGGAGGTGTCCCAGGAAGGGCTGGAGGTGGCACTCAGGGCTCTGGGCTGGGGACAAGGTGGGGATTGGGCACAGCTGGGATTCCATGATCCTGGAGGGCTTTTCCAACCGCAGGGATTCTGGGATTTTATTCTCTGATTCTATGAAGCAGCTGCTGTCCCAGCCCTCCCAGTCTGTGGAGGAAGAGCCAAGAGGCTGCTCTTGCCTGGGTGGGAGATTGTTTAGTTATGGACTCTTTCCAGAGCCAGGGAATCACCAATCCCGCACTGCTCTGTGGAAGAGTTGTCAGAGGTGACGTGTGTGACAGCCTGGGGATGTGCCTGGTGCTTGAACCACCAGTGGCACCAAACCCAGCCATGGTGGAGGCCTTCTGAAACTCACGGATTAAACTCAAAAAGAGCAGGGATGGATGGGAGATTGGGAATTGGGAATTCCTGGCTGGGAGGGTGGGCAGGCCCTGGCACAGGGTGCCCAGAGCAGCTGGGGCTGCCCCTGGATCCCTGGCAGTGCCCAAGGCCAGGCTGGACATTGGGGCTGGGAGCAGCCTGGGACAGTGGGAGGTGTCCCTGTCATGGGAAAGCTGTTGTGAATCCTGGGAAAAACTGCAGCTGAAGTGGGAGCTGCCCACTGGCTCAGAGAGCAGCCAGCAGTGTCCCGGCAGGGATGTGTGGCACTGGGGGAGCAGTGCCATGCCCAAGGCAAACATCTCCTTTTGCAAATGAAACTGAAAAATTGGGACACTACAGAAAAGAACCAGAAAAGAATAATTTGGAGCTGAATGAAACGCCTGCCAGTATAAATCTGCAGAGCTAAATATATAAAAGTATCAGAAAAAGACCGTGGCATGACAGGATCATCATGACAAGCTTTCAAAGGAGGAAAATCCATTTCCTGGCCCAGTCCTTTCCCTGTCTGGGAAAGGCAAAACAAGGAGCAGCTCCTGACAGCTGGCACATGAATGAGGCTCTGCAGTGTGCAGAGACCCACCAGCAGAGCTGGCCTTGCATTTCCACTCGTGTGAGCCCTGGCAGGAGGAGCAGGACAAGAGCTGTCCCCTATCCCAATGGAATAAGGGCTTGTCCAACCCCAAATTTCTTGTCACCACTCAAGAGGAACCCCAAGAAGATGAGAATTTCCCTTGTTCCCTGTGTCACCCTGGAGATCCTGTCCCCACCACCCAGCGCCCGTGAGGGTGCGAGTGCTGTGAGGAGCTCGCAGACCAACCTGCTGAAGGGTTTGGTCAGTAAAGCTCCCCTCTCCCATCTGTAACACCTGACACAGTTTGGGGACTTATTTCCCTCCACTTGGAGCTGGATGATGGTGACAAAGTGGCTCTGAAGCTCTTCCAGCCTGTGGCAGAGTCCAGCTGGAGTCCGGCAGGCCAAGGAGCAACAGAAGCCAAAAGGGGCTTAAAGCAAACCTTTGATGTGTCATTTTGGGGCAGGGTGGGAAAGCGCAGTAGAACAGCAAAATGATTTTGAGGAAACGCTGCTTGTACCCAGCCCTGCCATTTTTAGTCTCTGTCAGTGCAGGGTGAGGGGCCAGGCCCGGCCCTGCGTCAGCTCCCACCCTGCCCCTGCTCAGATCCCCACGGCACACCCATCCCAGCCCTGAAAGGCTCCTCCAGCTCCGCCCCTGTTGTTGTGAGTTTGTTCAGCTCTCTGGGGTGGGCTCTGCGCTCCAGCATCCGCCACATCCATGGCAGGGATTTCCAGCCCTCCCAGGGACCCTGTGACAAACATCCTGCCTCCTGCTGCTGTCCAGCGTGGGCCAGAGGCGTTCTTTGGACGTCTCCTGGTGGGAGAAATGCTCAGGAGACGTTCCCTGTGTACCCTCTGCTGGTCCCCCTGCTCGTGCTGGTGGCCACTCCAGCCCCTGACACGGGTGCACTGCCACAGCCCCTCGTGTCCCCTCTGCCACATCCCCTCGTGTCCCCTCTGCCACAGCCCCTCGTGTCCAGCTGCCACAGCCCCTTGTGTCCCAGCCCATCCCCTGCTCGTCCCTTCTCTGTGAGGCCTCACCCTTTGCCTCTCTCTGACACAACCACCTCGCTAAGCTGTTTAATGCCTTTTCCTGGGGCAGGGTGGTGTCACCATCCCTGGAAGTGTTCAGAGATGTGTGGATGTGGCACCTGGGGACATGGGTTAGTGGTCAGTGTGGCAGTGCTGGGTTGATGGTTGGACTCAAGGGTGTTAGAGGTGTTGTCCAACACCAGCAGCTCTGTGGTGCCGCTGGAACAGTAACTGTACCCCAGGGGAGCCCCAGCCGGGCCGGCTGTCCCTGAACGGATGCCCAGAGAGCTTTCCCCGGGCACTGGGAGGATGATTGGGCACACGGTGCTGTGCCCTTACCCGGCTGCCTCCATGGGGGATTTGGCAGAGCTCATTCCTCAGGGGAAGCACAAAGTGATGGCAGAGACCTGCTGGTGCCACACACTGCTCTGCACATGGTGCAGAGAGGACGCAGCCTGGAAGAACAAGAAGGAAAGTGAAGGAAATAAAACCCAGGGAAAAAGCCACTGTGCCTGCGGGGGTTTTGAAGCCCCTGAAGTGCTCTGCAGGAGCTGCCCCATTGGCCACGTTCCCTCAGAAGTCCGATACCACTCACACCTCTTCCCGGCAATGAACAGCAGAGCTTCAGGGGAGAGAAGGAACGGGACCAAAACGGGATTTGTTTTACGCTGTTGGTGGTAAAATCCTGGTGGCGAGGGGCAGCAGGGATGTCTCCAGCTCTTCCGCTGACCTTGGTCTGTTCCCGGAGAGGAACACAACTTCCCCGTGCCCAAAAGGGTGTTCCAGCAGAAGAACAGAGGATGTCAGGACATGTTAAACCACAGCGTTGCCAGGAGCTAAATAAAGGGAGGACACCCTTTATTCTATTATTTCCTCATGGCTGTTCCGTGTGTGCGTCTGGGAGGAGCAGCCGGGGCAGCAGGAGGCTCTGTGGGAGCAGGGACACGGCACTTGCACCTGCTCCTGCCCACACTCCAATCTCCAGCTCAGCCAAGGTCTCCTGGTCCCACAGGTTTGTTTTCGGACGTGCCATTGGCCTGGTGGCATCAACCACCACAAAGAAACGGCAAAGGTGTCACCTGCAGCCAGGATGGCTGAAAATTGCACATAAATATCCACGCCAGTGTGAAATAATGCATTAATTAAAATAGTGGTAAAGCACAAGGGAGCACTAAATTGCCCATTTTTCTCACCATCAGATTGGGAGAGGATTCTCCCTTCCTACAGAGTCCTGTCCAGCCAAACTCCCTGTTTGGAATTCCGAGCACTGGGAGTTCTTGAGGCAGCTCAGCAGTTCTACACGCAGCCATGGCCGGTGCTGCCGTGCCCGTGTGGGGCTGGCTGCGGGGTTGGCACTGTGCCCTTGGGGGTGTTGGCACTGTGCCCTTGGGGCAGCCCCAGCTGTAAGGAGCGGGTCCCTGCGGATGGAGCACTGCGGGCAGCGCTGCTGGGGCACCGGAGGCTCCGGCCAGGGCTGAAGCCACCAGCGAAGGTGAGAGATCAGCAAACGCTGCTGTGACCCCGAACCCGCAGCAGGGCCCGGCCAGGAGCTGCTGATCCCCAGAACAAGGAGAACGACACAGGAACACCGAGCTGGAACCGTCCCGGCACCTCCGGACGATGCTCCACGAACCCTCCTCCTCCGGGAAGCGCCCTGCCCGGGCAGCCGGGGAAGGCTGGTAACCATGGCAATGGGCAAACACGGCTAATCCCAGCCGAGCGCACCTCTCGCCCCCGCCTGAGAAATGTGTTATTTGGACAGCTTTCAGGTGTGTGTAAAAAAGGCTTAAAAGCTTCTGGTCACTGAGTGCTGCCCTGGACCTGCCATTGACTGGTTTTCTGGTTAATTGACTGGGTTTCTTGTTACCTTTTTTCGTTTGAAACCCGTTCTGGTCATCTCTGGCTTTCCCTCAAAGAGCAGCTTTGTGACTTTTGGAAATCTGCTGCTGCGTCTTTTGCTCCCCCTCTCCTGTGTTGCTCCCAGCCCGGTCCAGCAGCCTCCAGCCCTGGACAGGACCAGTGCTGCCTCTGAACCTGTCCTCAGACACCACCCAGGGTTTGCTTTCCTCCCACACCCATTTTCTTTCAGCAGTTTTGGGGGGAACCCACTCAAAGACTTCAGGTGAATTATATCACCCAGGGACATGTTCCCTTTCCCAGGACCTCACTGAAATATTCAGATATTTCCCATAGATTGATTGCAAGCCATTGACTTAAAATCACAGTCACTGAGGCTGGAAGATTCCTCAAAGACTCAAGTCCAACGTCTGCCTGACTTCTGCAGGGACATTTTGTCAACTCTCTTTCCAGTCACCCCCTGAGCAGCACAGATGGGGTGTTTTCTCTACAGGCAGCCTTCCTTTAGGTCACTTTGGAGTGTTCCAAGGTGAAACTCTCTGGCACTGTAATTCTTTGTATTGCCTGAAGATTTGGGACCATTAACTCTCATTTGCTGACTCTCAGCTCTGTGCAGAACCAGATGCTTTTTAGTGAAAATCTCCACATTTTTATCAGTAGTTTGAGTAGTTCTTACTACAAGTCCTAAACTTCTCTCTCTAATATGAACCAAATTTTGGACCAAGAGAGGTGCTAAAATCAAGACACTTCATTCGTAAAGATATTTTTCATAGTAGTTTCTATTTGGTTTACTTTGAATCACAGAATCCTTTAGGCTGGAAAAGCCCTCTGAGATCAAGTCCAGCCCTTCCCCAGCACTGCCCAGGCCACCAATAACCCCTGTCCCCAAGTGCCACATCCAGAGGGCTTTAAAGCCTCCCCAGGGATGGGGACTCCACCCCTGCCCTGGGCAGCTGTGCCAGGGCTGGGCAGCCCTTTCCAGGAAGGAATTTTCCCAATATCAAAGCCCTGGTGCTCTGCAGGGTGTAAAACAGACTCAGCCATCAGATCTGCTGCGGACACGATCCCAGCTCCCAGAGCCAGCACTGAACAGGGATCACGGGGATATTTGTATTTATAACAGCTCCTGGGTGAAAACTGAATACTTTGTCATTTTTCTATCAAACTTCTAGTTATGTTTATTCTCCAACAGTAATGTTTTACTACAGCACAGATTTGCAGTTTCCCTGAGCTGGCTGCCTTTAACAGCCAGCATTTGCGTGAATTCCCTGCATCGACATCCATATTTTTATATATATAATAAAGCAAACCACTGAAGGATCATCTAAACTTTATTTACTGTGGCCATGCTGCAGTATTTAGGTCTGCTGAAATCGTTAGGGCATTTTAATTGTGTTATCAGAGCACAGCCAAAGCAGCAGATCCCATTTCCAAAGAACATGGACACAGATGAAGCTGCCAAATATAACTTGAATATTTACTGAGTATTAAATCTGTTACAGGAGGGCTTCGACTGCTGATAATTTGCTTAAAAAAAAAAAATAAATTGAAATTAACAACTGTTGTCCTCTAGAAATGAAAGCCTGGGACTCTTTGTGGGTTTAGTTTGCTTTTGTCATGGGAAACATTGGTCTTTCAATGGGAAACAATATATTCCTTACTTATTTCCCAGTTAATTTTGCAGTGAAACTCGGTGGTTGTGGCTCTGTTATTGTCCAAAAGCTGTTAAACCATCGGAGGACTCCATTACAGAGCACAAATCTTTCTTCCTTCCTTCCCTTTTTCATTCTGGCTGCCCCATCCCTGGAAGTGCTCAAGATGAGGTTGGACGGAGTTTGGAGCAACCCGGACTAGTGGGAGGTGTCCCCGTGGGCAGCTGCTGCCTTCCCACAGTGGTGGGGGTCCAGATGCTCCCACTGGCAGCCCAGGATCCCCCTGAGCTGGGCTTTCCAGGGAAGAGAGCTCTCCAGAGTGACGTGTTGCTCATGGATGTTGTTGGTCAGTTCCCGAGCAGGCAGAGGGTGACGGCCCCGACCTGCTCTGCATTGGCTGATTTTATTTCAGGCACTTTTTGAAGTATTAAACCTGTGAGGAATTAGAGATCTCTGTTGTGTCCTTTTCCCACTGTGTGAATCAGGGAACTGGGAATTAACCAGAGCGTCTCTATGGCTTCAAAACGTGTCTGACTGAAAGGGAAAGAAAAGATGCTGGAACTGCACATGAACATCTGTGGTGTTCTCTTCCTTCGGCCAAGAGAGAAGAAAGAGAACAAAGTGTCAGCAGCCAGGAAGATGTTACCACGCAGGAAGGCTTCCCCTCCTCTCAGGCTGAAGTTCAGCCTGGATTTGCTGTGCTTATGGCAGTGGAGCTGGCAGTGTCCCCTGGCTGCAGGGAGCCTGGGCTCATCCATGGAGCTCATGCTGGGGACGCTGCTCCAGCCTGTTTATTGAAGGCAAAGATCCAAGTGAAGCTAAATCTGTGTAATTGATTTCATTATAAAACTAATTCCTGACCAGCCCAGCTGCTGCAAGCGGAGCTGAGGTGCCGGGAGCCAGGTGTCACCTGGGCCCTGTGACACTCCACAGCACAGCCCCGCGTTTTACACAGTCCTGGAAACGGGAAATGGCTCCACGGATTGTAAACAAACCAAATTGGCTTTATGGAACAGAGCTGGGCAGCAGAGGGAGGGAGCAACGTGCACAACCCCCCTGCCGTAGCTACAGTCGTGTGATCAAAATGAGAGCTGCGGGATCACCGCCCTGGTGAGGCTGGAAGAGCCCTTTAGGATCACCAACACCGACCAGCTGGCTCCCGAGCCCGTGGTCAGATTTGGCCCTTGCTGTTATTCACAACAGGAAAGGGTGAGGGGAAGAGTCTGTTCTCCTGCAGCTCCACATAAAAAGGGAGAAAAGGGGAGAACAAAGGGAGAGCGGGGCCCAGCAAGGAGCCCCTGGCCAGGGAGCTGTGGCCCATTCCATCCTGGGGATGCACCACGCACCCTCCGGACCGTGCGGAGCAGCAGCCTGCAGGGGTGCAATCACACCCATCCCGCAGGTGCTCAGCCTCAGGTGAGCACACCTGCACCCTTCTGCACCCTTTGCAGCACCTGCTTTCCCCGCAGTGGCTCCTGAGGCTGGTGGGGAGCCCCGCGTCCTCCCCACTGCTCTGAAATGCTGTAGGACTCCAGCTCTGCTTGCCAGAGATGGTTCCTGGCCCCCTGGAGACTTAGACCTTCCAAAATGCTTTAATGTCCCTTTTTTCTTAAGCCTCTCACCAGTATACAAGGGCAGATTTTTGTTTGCTCTTTCATTTATTCTGTTTTTCTCTGTTTCTTGATTTTGAAGGCATTATTGCTGGTATTTCCTAGCGGAGTCCCAGTTACAGCCCTGAGTGCTCTCACCAGCCGCTGGGTGAGGTTCAAGTATTTTGACACCGAGACTATCCAGGATGCAGGAGTTTCCAGTCCCGGCTATTTTCTTGATGAAGCACTTTAACAATCTCGCTAAGTGCCCTCCTAAGTGCTGTCTTGGCACTGGTCAGTGTCTGAGCACAGCCCCTGAAGCAGTGCAATCCAGCCTTTGATCCTGCTCTTCCAGGCACCGTTTCCGTCTGGGATCCAGAACCTTGTAACCTTTATTTTTCTTCCTCAAGTACCTTTAGCAAACACGGGGCTGTCCCTGGCTGTGACACGCAGCCGGAGCCAGGCAGCTTCACACAAAGCACTGACACACATCCGGCTCTGCCCGCGGGTTTAGGAGCTTGATTTCTGCTTTCAGTGTATCCATAATGTCCAGGGCTCAGAAATATTCTTGTGTATATGTATATACATATATATACATGTAAATACACAAAACATTCACCAGCCTGTCTGGGTGTGAAGCTGAAATCCTCGAAGGGCAGTGGCCGGTGAAGGGCAGAGAGGCCGGCAGGGCTGGGGATGGGCAGGACAAACCTTCCCCCTCAGCAGCTCCGTCCAGAGGGCTCCAGCCCTTGTTAAAATCCCCCCTTCCGCAGGTGAAACGCAGCTGCACTTTGCAGGTGAGCTGCTGGATCCCGGGCACGGAGGCATTTTCCCCAGAGTGTGTCCTCCCTTTGCTGCATTTCCTGGGGAAATTCACATCCTTACTGTTGGGAAAACATACAGTGACATTATTGGTCTTGTCTAAAGAGCTCATTCACAAATACTTAGAAGCTTAAATGGCTCTTTGTCCATTTTATTTCTAAAGCAGCACAGCAAAAGAAATCTTGATTTTGCAAATGGCTTCTGAAAACGTTCCTCTCCTTCTGTATTCCTGTGCTCCTGTAGCCCTGTTCCCCTTTGTGCTTTTATTTGAGGATTTATGGCTGCATCCCCATTAGCCACTAATGCCGTGTGCTTCTTTAAGCTCTGTCTGAGCAGCAGCCAAGTGCGACAGGGCTGGCACCAGCCCAGCCCACTGATCAAGGCACTTAAATGGCCACGAGATATCAAATGCATCTGAAAAATTAAACCTTTTATCTTGATTGCGTTTCAGTCGCGTGGAAATTAAAAGGGCATTTGTGCAGTGCTGACTCCGGCACAGCGCCCGGGGGCAGGTCTGAACACGGCTTTAAAAGCGCAAAAACAAGGAAAGGGGGAGAACAGGCAGCAGAAAGGGAAGGCAAAGCAAGGCAGGAAGGGGCTGTGCCGAAGGAGAGCTCTGCAGGGGGATTTTACAGCTCATACCAGGGCTATGATGGCAGGGGCTACCCAGGGAGGTTTGGAGTGCCCATCCCTGGAGGTGCCCAAGGAATTCCTGGAGGTGGCACTCAGAGCTCTGGGCTGGGGACAAGGTGGGCATCGGGCACAGCTGGGACTCGATGGGCTGGGAGGGCTTTTCCAACCTCAGGGATTCTGGAATTCTGTAATTCCATGGCCCCTCCATGGTTTTGGACGTGTAAAAAAATGTGTGTTCCCCATCCTTTTCCTAATCTTCTTATAGATGCATCTCTCCAAATGAATTTTGATAAAAACTGCAAACCAGATGTTAACCAAATCAGAGATGAAATCAATTAAAGGGTATTTTCAGCTTTTGGAAACCCTCGTCTTTTCCTTGAGCCGATTTGTCTTTGCAGACAGTGAATTAGAAAAACCTCAGGCGTGGACCAGATGATCCCACTGGGCCCTCCAGACATTCCTCTATCCCACGAATTTGCTGGGAAATGCTACAGAAGTGTGGCTCCAACCTGCCCAGCTAGAACTGGACAGGGGTGTGCCAGGTTCCAGGTGTGTGACAGGTGTCAGGGACGTGAGAGGTGCCAGGGGTGTCTCAGGTGGCAGGGTGGCAGGAGAGAGCCGGGGTGCAGGGGCAGGGTGTGAGGGGTGTGGGTGTGGGGGTTTGTGGGGAGCAGGATGGAGGAGCTGGATGGAGGAGCAGGATGGAGGAGCAGGATGGAGGAGCTGGATGGAGGAGCAGGATGGAGGAGCTGGATGGAGGAGCTGGATGGAGGAGCAGGATGGAGGAGCAGGATGGAGGAGTAGGATGGACGAGCAGCAGTTCCCTGGGAGAGGCAGGAGTGCAGGGACAGGGTGTGGGGGTTTGTGGGGAGCAGGATGGAGGAGCTGGATGGAGGAGCAGGATGGAGGAGCTGGAGGGAGGAGCAGGATGGAGGAGCAGGATGGAGGAGCAGGAGGGAGGAGCAGGATGGAGGAGCTGGAGGGAGGAGCTGGAGGGAGGAGCAGGATGGAGGAGCAGGATGGAGGAGCTGGAGGGAGGAGCAGGATGGAGGAGCAGGATGGAGGAGCTGGAGGGAGGAGCAGCAGTTCCCCGGGACAGGCCAGGCCCAGGCGGGCAGAGCGAACATTTCCTGCGCGGATGTGTCCGTGGGGCCGCGATGGGAATGGGAGAGGAGCTGGACACGAGTGTCCCGCAGGGGTTCAGCTGTGCTCCCTGCTGGGTTCAGGGGGCTGGGCTTGGAGCAGGTTTGTGAGAGCAGCAAGTCCAGAGTACGGTGATTGCCTGTGTGTAGCCAGAGAGCAGCAAAATAAAGCCACTTAGTTCCATTTCTTACACACTGCAGCAACAACTGGCTTTGAAAAAACATTGATGGCACCCTCTGAAATCTCCAAAGCCCTCCACAGCCTGGTAGATCCAAAGAATTAAGTTCCAGAAAGGCACTGTTCTTTTTTCCTGATTGCTGTCAAACACGCATTCTGGCAGACACAAACAATAAAAAATAATTTAAAAAACAAACAAATACTACACACACAAAAAAATCCCAACCAAACAGAATCAAAACAAAAACCTGAAAGAAACCCCAAACCAACCTGCAAAAGCCAGGAACAGTGTAAGGTTTCAGGCTAAATGCTTTGTGAAATGCAGTTTTCAACACAATTAAGACTGGGCTTAAAATCTAAGACCATTAAGGAATTTAAAATATCTGCTTTTCAGACTGATCCTGTGTACTGACACAAATCCCAATTCCTCTGGCTTCTGTGCTCCAGGAGGGGAGATTTAGGCTGGATAGCAGGGAAATCCTTTTAATTTTCAAAACATTTCTGGCTGTATGTGACACTGCAATTACCAGAGCCTGGAGGGACACGAGGGCCATGGACTGGAGTCTGCCTTTGGTCAGAGGAGCTTCTGAATGTTCTTCTCCAACTTTTCCCCACGGTTCAAGTCAGATCCCGCTTTTCCAACTGGGACAGAACTGTTTTTCAGAAAGCCAGTTCGTGCGCGGGAAATGGAGTCACAGAAATAAAGGGTGTGTGAGTCTGTGCTGAATTCCATTCTAGCAAAAATAAAAGGAAGATCTGGGCGAGCGGGAGCGCAGCAGATAAGGAGGGGAAGCGGGGAGGGAAGCAGCGAGATACGGCTGTGATGATAACAAGGCTCTGCTCTTCCCTTCAGCAGTTCCTTTGACAGGGATGTGGCGCAGCCTCCCAGAGGATTCAAAGCATTACAGCGGCTGCGCTCACATGTTGTACTTGAATGGTGTGTCGTATTTTGATCTGACTGATGTGGAGCCTGCGGATGATGAATGCTAATTTATAAATTATGGGCTTTTTAATTAGCAGAGAAAATAATTAATGTTACACTGACAAAAGTCTCTCTTTTTTTCCCTCTCTGCTCTTCCCTGCAGATCCCCCAGCCCGGTCAGGCCAGCGCCGTGCCTGGAGCCGGCCCTTGGGACGGGGCCGGGAGGACACGAGCAGGACATCACTGCCCACCCACGGCACAGGAAAGGCACAAACAGGGATTTCCATGCGTGTCATTAAGGTAATAACTGGATTTTACCAGACAAATACAACAACTAGATTGGAATAATTTCCCTAAGTGAACCACACCGCATTACTCAGTGATTAAAGGCAATAAAAGGATTAAAAAGCAATAAATTGTGTATTATATCCAGATAGGTGACAGTCCCCTACAGGGGACTTTTCATCTCTTTTTTCTCCCCCAGTCTTTCCCAGTAACACTTTTCACTAAATAACATCCTTCAGACCACCAGGACTGCAAAAACTCCTTTCTGGCCCAACCCAAGGCACAGCCGTGAAATAATTGCAAGCCTCCATTTGTGCAAGTTCTCTACCAAGCTCAGTGAGCCCACCGGAGTTCGGGGGTGGCCCTCAGAGCTGAACCTTGTACCCTTCTGTGTCAGGAGCCACCTGCACCATGCCACAGAGAGCCCTGTTTATACCAAAGTCCATCACCACGTGGGCATGACAGTACCTGCAAGTAACTGTGCAAAATGAGGCTCTTTTTGCTGAATCCAACAGTGGTTTGATGTATTTTAAGCACTCAAAAACCCCTTTAAACCACTGGATCTAATCAGGATCTTTCTCCAGGGCACGCCAGGTGAACGGCCTGAGCAGCTCTCAGCAAGGACCTCCTCAGCAGTTCTGCCAGGATTGTGATTTAGCTCAGCTTTGGCATGAGGCAGCATAAGCAAAAGTGCTTTTCTGAATAGCTGCAGGCAAAATACTTCAGAGTGAATCAGGGACAATATTTCAACAGGACCCAAATTCCCAGAAGCATCCTTCCTCTCGCATATCTTCCTGGATTTAGGTTTTTCCACAGAAAGGGAAACATTTCCTTTCCCAAGGACCCACTCCAGCTATGCAGCGCTCCCAAATGCCTCCGTGCTTCTTTGCATCCCCTAGAATGTAATGTTTATGAGAAGTTCCATGTTATTTTTATGTTCCCGTGTTTTGGGCTGGATCTTTAGTGCAGGGTACCTGAGTGACCCCCAGACCTGAGGGATTTACCCTCAGTCCCAGCATTTGGGCTGGATCTTTAGTGCAGGGTACCTGAGTGACCCCCAGACCTGAGGGATTTACCCTCAGTCCCAGCAGGACCCTGGGGAGTGTTCTGTGAGCAGTGGCCGCCTGCCCAGGGCCGGCCCCTTCCCTGTCCCACGTTTCCCAGCGGGAGCCTCCCGATGAGCTCACAGAGCCCTTCATCTCGGGTTTTCCAGCCCGGGGAACACAAGCAGCTCTGCTCCGTGAGCTCTCAGCATTGCTGGGAGTCCCCACTCCCGTCGCTGGGGCCGCGGTGTCGGCTCCGTTCAAGGTGAGCACGGCCTGAGGCAGCTCCCCCTCGGCACTTCCAGGCACGGGCTGTTTGTTCCCTCCCTCTGGGAATAATCCCCCCGTGCCTTCCCCTCGGTTGCATAAGCTGGAAGTGCTGGTGATTTCAGACACAGGAAGGCAGAGCACGCTCACTCGGCAGCTCCCGCCCGCCCCGGCGCGCTCAGTCTGGTGTCCACAGAGTCGCGGGATCGCGGAATCGTGGAATCATTAAGGCTGGAAAAGCCCTCCGAGATCTCCGAGTCCAGCCTCCGACTGACCCCCACCTTGTCACCAGACCACAGGGCCACATCCAGTCCTTCTCCGAGCCACTGGAGCTGCGGAGAGAGGATCAGCCCCACCTTTGGCACTCGGGTGTGCCAGGAGAGCCGTCCCTGCCCACCTTGGAACAGGCACGGAGTCACTGCCCCATGCAATGCTTTGGGTTGGGAGGGGTTTGCAAGAGAACTTCCCATCCCACCCCTGCCATGGCAGGGACACCTCCCACTGTCCCAGGCTGCTCCCAGCCCCAGTGTCCAGCCTGGCCTTGGGCACTGCCAGGGATCCAGGGGCAGTCCCAGCTGCTCTGGGCACCCTGTGCCAGGCCTGCCCACCCTCCCCGGGAACAATTCCTTCCTTGATACCTGCCCTCTGTCTGAACCCGCTGTTCCTTGTCCTGTCAGCACAGCTCCAGCATGAACACTCTTCTTCGGACAGAGCCAAGGTTTGTCCTCGGACTTGACCTGAAGAGGAGCACCCATCACATTCCAAGAGCTGCCCATGTTTGCAGAGTTGCTCCCTAACGTTTCATCTTTCTCAGGTTCTGCAGAAGTGAATTTCATCCCAGCTCTGGGATACTGCCCACGTTAGAAATGAATTCCCTGTTTCAGGCCCCTTTCAGCGATGCAGAGGCTGCTGTGCTGCAGCTGCAGCTGCAGGGGGACACCAGCGAGAGCCCTGCCTGCTCCGCTCCGGGCTCTGCGCAGCCTTACAGCTGCTGAGCTTTGCAGTCAATTCACTACAGGCACCGGAGCGAGGCCTGTGCCAGTGGAAGCAGCAGCCCCTCATGCCATTAATAAATGCACATCATACATCTCCCAGGAAAACAACAGCACTGACAGCCCGTTCTGGAGGCGCGCTTGTGACAGCCGCACAAACGAGGGACAGCCAGTACCGCTCACCTGCCGGGAGATGACACCTGCTCCTCGCTGCTATTCACATGCAAAGATGCCATTTGTCCCCTGATCGTTGTTTCTAATTTCCCTGTCAGGGTGTTCAGCTCCACTCCTACGTCCCGGTATTATCCTGGCATTTTTCTGCTGTTCCTCGAAGGCTCTCCCAAAGCAGCACAGATTTAGTGTGAGGCAGTAGATATTTATTAAGTTTGAGATAGTATCCAGGGACCCAGAGCAAATACAATTTACACTTTTATGTGGAAGCAGCTGGAAAAAGACAAAAACCCCACTAGTATTAATATTTCTGCCATTCACTACAGTGTTTTGCTCTGAATGTCCCAGTTTGCTCTGCTCTCAGAGCAATGGGCTCGAACCCAGACTCTTCATGTTTAGTGTAGATCTCATATTTGAGTTTTATGTCCATCCCTGGAGAGGGCCATTCTGTAAGGAAGCTGTCCAAGTTCCTCCGAGATGCTTTTGCTGTGTTTGGGTGAGAACGCTGGTCTTTGTAAAATCTCCCTGGCTGTGTTTTCTCACTGTTAAAAGTTTAATGTGAGAAACAAAAGCAACAGAAAAGCTCAAGAGGGAACAAGCCAAGCCTGGCAGAAAAGTGCATCCCTGGTACCAGAAGAGGCACAAATGGTGTCGGTGTGGGAGATTTTGAGGCTCTGGACAAGCTGTGCAGAGCCCACCACAACACCTCAGGCACAGCCTGGGCACCAGAAGCTCTCAGGCACTTGGGATGTGTTTGGGAGCTTTCCTGAGTCACAGACTTCCTTAGGCACTCTGACAGTGAAGAAATTTTCCCAGTATCCACCCTGAGCCTGCCCTGGCCCAGCCTGAGGCCGTTCCCTCTCCTCCTGTCCCTGTTCCCTGCCAGCAGAGCCCGACCCCCCCGGCTGCCCCCTCCTGTCAGGGACTTGTGCAGAGCCACAAGGTCCCCCCTGAGCCTCCTTTTCCCAGACTCCTGGCACGGCGTGTTCTTGCCTGAACAGGGCTTTAATGAACACAGAGCTGCCCAGAAGAAAGGCTGAGGAACATCTGTGCCCTCACGTGTGTCCCCAGTCACAGACTGAGGGGACAGCAATGTCCTGGTGGAGTGCAGCAATTGCTGTGGCATCAGGGAGCTCCAGTGCCACTCCAGAACTCATCCAGCTGAGCCGTGACTTCTCTCCGAGCAGCTGCGTAATTATGACAAGTGTATCCAGACAGAGACTGGAAAATTGAACATCCCCAGCAAAGATGTCAGACTTGTAATTTACTCTCATATTAACACACACTCCTGGGGTTTTTTCAATCTCCCTATTTTCATTCCCTGCCTCAGGCACAGCCTGGCTCTTCAGCTGCTGGGCTCACACGTGGAACGGGCTGTCCAGAGCAGCTGTGGCTGCCCCTGGATCCCTGGCAGTGCCCAAGGCCAGGCTGGACATTGGGGCTTGGAGCAGCCTGGGACAGTGGGAGGTGTCCCTGCCCATGGCAGGGCTGGCACTGGGTGGGATTTAAGGTCCCTCCCACCATGGCAGGGCACATGGCCAGCTCTGCCAGGCTGGGCTGATGCTGTGGTGTCCTGCACCCAATGTACCCCCTGACCCCCTGTTCCGCTGTCCCCAGGAATCTCCCTGGCTCCACAGGGATCCCCCGTGAATCCCCAGCAGCACCTCAGGCAGGGGAGGTGACGGAGCAGAGTATGTGGAAGCTGGGGCTGTCCCTGCCCTGAACCATCCACACGCAGATGGAGATGTTGTTTCCCTGCCTGTCGCTCTTGTTTTCCCCAGTACCTCTTCACAGGTGAGGTCAATTAAATTTTTAGTATATTTGATGTGGAAAACTCTCTGTAAACACACTTTGAGTATCTGCAGAATGAATAAGCAGCAATTTTTGGCTTTGCTTTGGGGAGCTGTGGTAATGCATTTTTAATTGATGGCTGTTTTGGCAGCACAGAGAGAGTGATTTGCCAGGGTGGGAGGCACAGCTGGGGAAAGGTCAGCAGGTACCAGATGTTGTCCCCAGCACCACTCAGCGTCTCCTGGCACAGCTGGGGCCGTGTTTGGCGGTGAGCAGGCTTCCCTTCCCCTGCTCCTCGCCAGCTCCACAGCTCCGTTTGGAGCCCAGCCGTGTCTGTGCTCCCCTGGCACTGCACAGAGACCCTCAGGGGGCTCTGGCCCCAGTGCCTGGGGTGGATGTGGCCCCAATGCCTGTGGTGGCCACCCTTTAACAAGCTTTCACCTCACGGGGACTCTTTGGGGTGGCCCCCAGGGCGAGCTGGTGCCTCTGGCTGAGCAAAGTGCAACACGTGTCTGCTGCTCCCAGGGTTTAGCAGAGAGGCACCACAGCAGCTCCAGAAATCACCAGGAAAAACAGAAATAACCACCCAGAGATGCTGCTGGGGGCTGTGATTCTCTTACCAGCAGCTCCTCTGCCCCTGCTCAGGGCTGGGGAGAGAAAATTGCTTTTGTTGAGGCAGAGGTTTATCTTCAGCCAAAGTACAGCCAAAAAAGGGAGCATTTTGCTTTTCCATCACATACTGCTGGCCCTGCTTTTAGATCCAAAATGAGGCCGCCTAATTGGTCATTTATCCCTTTAGCTTTTGATTTCTCTCCTGAGAGGACTGCATAAACTGTTTGCTGTGCTATAAGAAATTGCTTAAGAGGATGACAGAGCTCTGGACAAGCAATTCCTGCTGCCAGTTGTCCGTGCTCAGTTCGATGAGGCAGCAGAGAGGCTGTGGGTGCTGGCAGGGTGTGGGTGCTGGCAGGGTGTGGGTGCTGGCAGGGTGTTTTCACCTTGATTTGTAATGTCAACTTCATGACAGACATGAAACCAGCTTAGAGACAGCGTGGAGTGCAGCTTAATTGGAGCTGCAGTCGCAGAATCCCAGAGTGGTTTGGGTTGGAAGGGACATTAAATTCCATCCCATCCCACCTCCCACTGTCCCAGGCTGCTCCCAGCCCCAATGTCCAGCCTGGCCTTGGGCACTGCCAGGGATCCAGGGGCAGCCCCAGCTGCTCTGGCAATTCCAGCCCAGCCCCTGCCCACCCTCCCAGCCAGCAATTCCCAATTCCCAATCTCCCATCCAGCCCTGCCCTCTGGCACTGGGAAGCCATTCCCTGGCTCCTGTCCCTCCATGCCTTGTCCCCAGTCCCTCTCCAGGAGGGCTGGAAGGGGCTCTGAGGTCTCATGGAGTTGATGATTTTCACAGGAGCTGCAAATCCAGTCTGTAAATGACGAACCAGGAGGGATCCACCCAAGGAACTGTGATCCCCTGTGTAAAGTGTCAAATTCACTCAAAGTCCCCCTTTATTTGTGCTGTTAGCACAGAATTATTCAGGGACAGACTAGCTAAGAAATTCTCTCATAAATGTGATAAATATTTTTCCCTTGGCCTTCCGGGTTTATGCAATTCCTACAGTCCTGGGAAAGTTCCCAATGCAATTTGTTTCTGCAGATGTTTATGACTGAAATGGGGGAATCTTTTAAATTGATATTTTTATCTTTCATTGAGGACAAAGTGTCTAGGAAATCCTGGGGTATTATTTATTCAGGAAAATGATTTTATATAATTTTACCTGGAATGAAAATAGCAAATGTCAGATTTAGGTGCAAACAAACTTAGAACAGTCTTTTTCCTTCCTTGTTTTTTTCTTCTCTAGATCAACATTTATTTAGTAAAAAAAAAGTAGTAAAAATGTCTATATTTGTTCATCCACAGAAGTGTCCTCAAGGATGTGACTGTAGGAGCAGGAGGCAGATGGATGAGCACAACATCAGGGAGGAGCTGCCAACCCATCAGCTCTGCCTTGGAATCAGAACTTTCCCAGCTCAACCAGAGCTTGTGTCCTTGTGTTCTCAGAGGTCCCAGGGACACCACAGTGCCCTTGGTGACCCCTCCAGAGCTCCAGTCCCCTTTGCTGCCTGGGAAATTAGAAAATTTCAGCACCTGAAATGTTTATTCCCTAAGAAAATTTAAGTTCTTTTAAAATAATTTTTGTTCTGTATCAGGAAAAAATAAATAGTTGCACTCAGGAATTCCTTTTGGCTAAAACAGGGATTGGTTTCCCTTATGGCTTTTGTAAGCTGTGAGGTTTTTCAGGAATTTAAACTTTCTACAAAACATTTCCTTTCATCAGAAAATAAGGATCGCCAGCAGTAGCTGATGGAAGATCCAGGAGCAGCTCCCTACTTCCAGTTCCTTGGGGCTCCATCCACCCTCTGAGCCACAGCCTAAAGCTTTTCTGCACTGAACTGGCCCTGAGCCACTGGATTTCACAGGTGCATTTCTTGTTGATGCAGAGGCAGCCCCTGGGCACTGCCAATCCATACGTGTCTCCATTCATCCATCCATCCATCCATCCATCCCTCATCCCTCCATCCATCCATCCCTCCATCCATCCATCCATCCATCTATCCCTCCATCCATCCATCCATCCATCCATCCATTCATCCCTCATCCATCCATCCCTCCATCCATCCATCCATCCATCCCTCCACCCGTCCCTCCACCCATCCATCCATCCATCCATCCATCCATCCATCCCTCCCTCCATCCATCCATCCATCCATCCATCCATCCCTCCCTCCATCCATCCATCCATCCATCCATCCCTCCATCCATCCGTCATCCATCCATCCATCCCTCCATCCATCCCTCCATCCATCCATCCATCCATCCATCCATCCATCCATCCCTCCATCCATCCATCCATCCATCCATCCCTCCATCCATCCATCCATCTATCCATCCATCCATCCCTCCATCCATCCATCCCTCCATCCATCCATCCCTCCATCCATCCATCCATCCATCCATCCATCCCTCCATCCACGGTCACTTCGTTTCAAAGCTGGGCCTCATTAGGCCACAGCATAAAGTTGTGGGTGAACGTGAGGATGACTGCACTGCACACGAACATAGATAGAAATACCGGTAAATGTTCCAATATATGTTATAAATATTTATTCCTTTGAGCAATGGTAAATGCGAGCTGCTCAGCCCTCCTGAGATGCAATCGCCCAGTGAAACCCAGAGCTCTGGATGCTCTGCCTGCGATCCAGGATCTCTGCACTGTGTGTCCCCGTGGGCTGAGCCCCTGGCCTGGCACTGCCCACCCGGGGCAGGGCTCCTGCCTGGCTGGGGCCTCTGCACCCCGGATCCGGGGGCACTTCTGGGACCCTCATGATGGGAAGGACATGGAGGGGCTGGAGTGTGTCCAGGGCAGGGAATGGAGCTGGGAAGGGGCTGGAGAATTCCTGAGGGAGCTGGGAAAGGGGCTGGAGAGTTCCTGAGGGAGCTGGGAAAGGGGCTCAGGCTGGAGCAAAGGAGGCTCAGGGGGGCCCTTGTGGCTCTGCACAAGTCCCTGACAGGAGGGGGCAGCCGGGGGGGTCGGGCTCTGCTCGCAGGGAACAGGGACAGGAGGAGAGGGAACAGCTTTGCACGGTCTGGTTGGAACCCCAGACACAAAACCACTCTGCGTTAGGAGAGGAAATAAACCTGGAGACCATGAATTTGGATTAATGAAAAGAGTAAGGAATGATGGAAGTTCCATTGGGCAGGAGCCCCCCTGACTGCGACTCCCATTATTGGCAGCATTTAGTTTAACACTTCAGTAAATAGTTACAGCGATGGTTTTCAGTGCTGGGCATCATTAGAGAGCTGAATAATTGCAAAGCTATCACAGTCTGTGTCTGCTGGGCATCACTTCAGAGCTGGAAATTAACTCTATGCAGCATCAGTTCTCTGCTTGATATTATTGCCATCCCCAGAATGATGACCTTGGAAATCGATGTACAGAAAACATTAATGCATCATGTTTTCTTTTTGCTTTCAAATTCTCAGACATCAGTTATTGCAACCAAATGAAAATTCTTTACATGCAGTTTTGTAATTTTACTTTTCATCAGCTTTATTTTAATAGTCTTCCAAGCATTTTTTTTCCTGGGATGAGTGGGGAGTTCCCGCAGAACAATTGTTCTAATGATAGGTGTTCCGAACATTTATGTATCAGCGCTTCCCTGAGTTTGTGCAGGTGAGTTCTTCATGAGGTGCCATAAATAATGTTTCTCTTAGAAGTAGCCCAGGTAGCAGTGATGTTGTGCATCAGCTCAGTGCCAAGGAATTGATTGATTTCTCTGCAGCTGTTGGAGGGAGCAGGATGCTCCCTGTGCAGCACTTGCTGCTGTTCTGCCTCCTTACGGCACTTCAGAGAGCTGTGCTGAGAGGGCCGAATTTGCTGCTGAAATATCAAGTATCATCTTGTGGCCCAACCATGGTTCTTGAATTTCCACCAGCCTTTACATCCTAAACGCTCTGTGCCTCCTTCAAGTGCTGTTCCACTTTCCCTGGAACTGGACTTTCTTTCCGTGCAGGTATTTGTGAGAGGAAAGTGGTTCCTTTCTCCAAAGCCTTTCTTCCGTCTCAGAGATGGTCTTTGTGCAAAGCTCATCAATTTCAAGTAAAACCAACAATTGCTCCACTTGAAAATGTTCCAACAGCTCAGGGAAAAAAACAACAAAACAGGAGAAAAGGCCTTTCAAAGAGGACACTCAAAGCTGTTGAAAGAAATTGCCAGACAATGGTTTATTGAAAGCCATAAATGTTATAAATTTGTTCATGTACTTCAAAGTAGCTCCACAGCTGCAGAGAGATGGGGTGGGAGTGGCACAGGGACACCTTGCACAGACCAGGCTGCCCCAGCCTGCCTTGAACACTCCCGGGGTGGGGCAGCCACAGCTCCCCGGACAGCCCGTGCCAGACCCTCAGCCCCTCGCAGGGTCCCTGTGCCCACCTGGGGTGGAAGAATTTCCTGAAGGTCAAGGAAGGGCTCGACCCAGCAGCTGGGCAGGAAATGTGGCACAAACACAGAGCCACGGTTTGGGGCAGGAGCTCTCCAAGAACTCCCCGAACAAACAGCGTGGACACCTGTGAGCCCTGTGAGCCCTGTGGGCCCAGCCCTCTGCTGTGAGTGCAGCTCCCCCCTTGCCCACTTTGGACTTTGTGTTTCCAATCCCTCCATTTGTCATTTAAATGCATTTTCTCTGCTGCATTTCCCCCCAGGAAGATTATCTGCTGAAAGGCACGTGGCAGTGAGAGACACCGCGACCGGGCACGCGCTGGGGCGGGATTTGCATCTCAGCTTCCAAGTTCTCCTCCATGGAAGTTGTTTGCAGGAGTGCTGTCCCCTAGGTCTGCTACGAACTATTTCAGGTTCAGCAGCTCCACGGAACATCCAAAAAAAAAACCCTGGAAAGGAAAAAAAAAAGATGAATCAATTTAGGAATCTGCCTTCCAAAAGGCAAAAAGCTGTTGTAAAGATCTTCCTAGCCTAGATGAAAATATTTCGCATCACTGCTCTGACTCATCAGAAATGCTGGCAGAAAATTGGCCAGGAGCATCCAATTTAACCTTCCAGGAACTGCTGCTTCAGCAAAAAAAGCATCTGCTGGGAACATGCCAGTATAGGCAAAACTATTTAGGGAAAATGATATGAAACAAACTATTTCTGTAAGAAAGGAATAATGCAAAGTTATGAATATATGCAGAATCACAACAGATAAAATAAAAATATCAATGAATAATAGAATATCCTGAGTTGGAAGGGATCCACAAGGATCACAGAATCCAATTCCAATATCGAAATGGGGTTTATCAGTATGATTCTTCTGATCAATAAAGTAGGATTAGGGCTCCTTTTGTATACACACAAATATAAAAAATTCACAAGTGCATGAATTTGAGGGAAACTTTAAAAGTGTATGGTTTAGTTGTGATTTGGAAAGAAACAAATGTTCTAAATGTGGGGAAATTCTGTAGGAAAAAAGCTCACCGAATTTCCAAAACTTTTACTCTGCTGACACGGGGGGAGATTTTGATGGCACACTTCCCATTGCTCATTGTTGCTGTTCACATCATCTGGGTGTGCACTTTAACAGCTTGTTGGAGACCAGGGAATGACAGATTCTCCATCCCTAGGGCAAACATTGGACATTCGCACTTGGAATGTGGGCACATGGAGCAAGAATGACTGGGATTGCCCTGCCTGGAGAAGGGAAGGATCCAGAGAGAGCTCAGAGCCCCTTCCAGAGCCTGAAGGGGCTCCAGGAGAGCTGCAGAGGGACTGGGGACAAGGATGGAAGGACAGGACACAGGGAATGGCTTCCCACTGCCAGAGGGCAGGGCTGGATGGGAATTGGGAATTGGGAATTGCTGGCTGGGAGGGTGGGCAGGGGCTGGGCTGGAATTGCCAGAGCAGCTGGGGCTGCCCCTGGATCCCTGGCAGTGCCCAAGGCCAGGCTGGACATTGGGGCTGGGAGCAGCCTGGGACAGTGGGAGGTGTCCCTGCCATAGCAGGGGTGGGATGGGATGGGATTTAAGGTCCCTTCCCACCCAAACCATTCTGGGATTCTGTGTTTCCATGATACGGATAACAGGATCTTCTTGTCTTTCCTTTGAGAAGATTTCTGGGAGACAGTTATCTAATTGAGCAGAGGAACCCCTCCTGACATTCCCATGGGATGGGGGCAGGATGCTCCTGAGGCCAGAGCAGGTATGATGCCACTATGATGCCCAGGGAGACCGAATCATTCCCATGGAGGGTCCTCCCAGCAAATCCATCCCTGGCTGAGCCACCCCCCCCGTGACCCCTCCCTGTGGGCAGCAGGTGCCTGCCATGGTACATTCCCAGCTTGTGGGGAGGAGCCAGCAGGTTCATCCCCAGAACTGGCTGAAGGGGCTCCAAACCCCTCTGTTTCCCGTCAGGTTTCCCTCCACATCTGAAGTCTCCTCTGAACCAAGCCATCACTTGGCTGCTGTCACCAGGCTTATGGCCTTCCCTGGAAGGCCAGGGGGAAATGGCCTCAAGTTGCACCAGAGAAGGCTCAGGTTGGACATCAGGAAGAATTTCTTCATGGAAATGTTGTCAGGCATGGGAAGGGGCTGCCCAGGGAGGTGCTGGCATCCCCACCCCAGAGGTGTCCGAGGAACAGGCGGATGTGGCAGTTCTCAGTGGGGATTAGTGGGCATGGGGCGCTTGGTCACAGGTTGGACTCGGTGATCCTGGGGGGTTTTTCCAGCCTCAACGATTCTATGGCTGTCTGGCTTTGTGGGGCCTGGCCACAAGCACAGCCCTGGTCAGGGATGGAGGAGCTGCTGCCAGCAGGGATCCCACCCCAGCCAGCAGCCCAGCCCCATGGATTCACAGGCCCTAATTGCCACGTTTCATCCGACCTCGATAGCAGGAGCAGATGGCGTGTTTTGTGTAACAACATATTGAAAAATAAGTCTGGGAAATAATTAGTGTCAGAAATAAATCTCTTTACTTTGGGGCTGTGGGACTGGTTATGTAAAATTCTGAGCAGCAATGGCTGCCACAGATATTACCTTTTGGGGGCATGGAATTACGTTTTTGAGATTTCATAGAATCACAGAATGGTTTGGGTTGGAAGGGACCTTAATGGTCCTCTGGTTCCAGCCCCTGCCCTGGGCAGGGACACCTTCCCTTTGCCTATTAATAACCCCCTAGGAGTGGTTAATGTGTGTGAGGTGACAGTGGCAGTGACAGTCGAGTGGGAGGTGCCACAGCTGCAGCTCAGTGAGTGCTGAGGGCTGGGCTTTGTTTGGATTTTTAGAGACAAAACTTGATGGGCAAGTCCTGCACCTTGATCCTGGCCCTTTTTGGGGGGTGAGTAATGGTCTCTAATGAGATCAGACCATGGCCTGAGCAAGCTGATCTCATCCGGCCCCACTCTCAGGAGAGGGAGACACCCAGACATTGCTTCCAGCCAAAATAATTCTAAATACTCATTAAAATTTAACAGACAGTGTGAATTTGATAAAGTCAGTAATCTACTAATTTTCAAATCATTTTTGTCTATTCATCCATACGGATCTATTTTAATAGTAGTCTTGTTTATTTTGGAAGTTGACATTATAACTAGAGAGGGGTGTTTTTATTACTTGTGTTATCCAAAAACCTTTGGTTCTCCGAGGAACAAGGATGAGACTGAAGGATCTGGTCTGGGTGCGTTGGCTCCGTAGTTATCAATGCACAGCTGGAGATCATGAAAATTTCCTGCAAAAACTCTGAATTCCCTTTTAAGCCTGCATCTCCAGCCTGTGTCACAGGAATCCCTGCTCAGTTTGGCTTTGCCATGCTCAAGGTCCTGTACATCAGGCTGGGTTCTGGCAGCCAAAAATGCTGATTCAGGCACTCCTCTGGGGGCAAAGTCTCTGCAGTTTCCAACACTCACAGGTCCCTGGGGCTGGGAGCTGCGGGGAGAGGACAAATGTCCTCTGAGAGGAGGATTGCAGAACATTTGGAAGAACTTCTTCCCTGGGAGGGTGGGCAGGCCCTGGCACAGGGTGCCCAGAGCAGCTGGGGCTGCCCCTGGATCCCTGGCAGTGCCCAAGGCCAGGCTGGACATTGGGGCTGGAGCAGCCTGGGACAGTGGGAGGTGTCCCTGCCATGGCAGGGGTGGGATGGGATGAGCTTTAAGTCCCTTCCAACCCAATCCATTTTGGGATGCTGTGATTCTGTGATTCATATTTACCGTAAGTCAACCAGAAATAACTCAGCACGAGCTCTCCTGAGCCAGAGATCAGAAGGAAGGAATTAAAGAGCTCAGTGCTGTCTGTGTAAGGGAGAAAATGAAACCCAAAGAACTCGAGGTAATTGGTGGCTGAAGTGGTGGTGGCCAGGGCTGCTGCTCCCTCAGGACCTCGGAACCTCTCCAGTTTACTGCCCTCATTTCATCTCTCTTTGAAGTGGTTTTCCCGCACAGTCAACATCAAAGACACAAATCTCCTTCTCCTTCATTTCTTAAAGGGTCAGGGAAGCAGATGAGTAACAGCAGTAACAGCAATTCCCTCCTGAAATCCCCTGTGACATCAAAGCTGGGTGATGCCACTTCCAGCACACTGAGATCACTTTGTGCTCTCCTGGGAGCGAGGTGCTGGGGAGGAGCGGGACCATGGGGTGTCCTGCTTCCCAGAAGGGCTGCACCTCTGAGCCCTGGGAATGCTGGATCTCCTTCACAAACTCCTTCTGGGACCTCCTTTGCTTGAGCTCCTTGTGGGATCTCCTTCCCAGCTCCTTGTGGGATCTCCTTCACCAGCTCCTTGTGGGATCTCCTTCCCAGCTCCTTCCAGGCTGGCACGGGCAGAGTTTTTTAAGGCAGTCAGGAATGCCAGTCAGAAGGAAACAAAAATGATTAGAGTTGACTATACTGCGGCTCCTGCCTGCCACTGCCAGAGCTCTTCTCCTACATGGACCCAGTAAAGAAAAACTCCCAGCACAGGAAATCGATGGGAAAAATGCAAAATATTCTTTATCACAGGTGGTTCCTTTAGATTATTTATCACAACAAGATTTTGGAGGGTCTCCTGGGGACCAGCCATCCTCAGCTGCTCACAAACCAGTATTAATTCCAAACAATATTAAGACACATTCAAAACCCTTATTAAATGCAATCAAGTTTGATTTAGAAGGACTGGAAAGGTAAGCATAATTAAAATGAAGGTGCTGCCTGGAATATAAATTCTTTTCCATCCAGCATTTGAGAGTCATATTGTCAGAAAATTAATAACCTTAAGCGGTGTTTTTTTGTGGCCTACTGGGAGAATAAAGGTTTTGGTTACCCTTGTTAAAAACTTTGCAGATTCTTTTGAAGAGGGATCCTGAATCCTAAATACAATTTTGCTAATGCGATGCTTCCTCCCGGGGATGCTGGAGCACAGAGTGCACTTGAGCAGAAAGTTTAAGGATGACTTTAATTGAATTACAGCCACCAGAAAAAGAGAAGAGAGAGATGGGAGAAACTCAGACTTAGCGCAGCATCCCTCCACAGCTGCGTTCCAGCCATACCCACGTGGTCACGTCCTGGGGCACTGGAAAGGCCACAGGGGAGATGTTTGTAAAGGCTTTGGGATGGTGAGGAGGGGGAATGGAGGGACGGGGCAGGACCAGGGTCTGTCATCACTGAATCCCAGAGTCACAGAATGGTTTGGAAGGGATCTTAAAGCCCACCCAGCCCCACCCCTGCCATGGCAGGGACACCTCCCACTGTCCCAGGCTGCTCCAGCCCCAATGTCCAGCCTGGCCTTGGGCACTGCCAGGGATCCAGGGGCAGCCACAGCTGCTCTGGCAATTCCAGCCCAGCCCCTCCCCACCCTCCCAGCCAGCAATTCCCAATTCCCAATCTCCCATCCAGCCCTGCCCTCTGGCACTGGGAAGCCATTCCCTGGCTCCTGTCCCTCCAGGCCTTGTCCCCAGTCCCTCTGCAGCTCTCCTGGAGCCCCTTCAGGCCCTGCAAGGGGCTCGGAGCTCTCCCTGGATCCTTCCCTTCTCCAGATGAGCACCCCCAGCTCTCCCAGCCTGGCTCCAGAGCAGAGGGGCTCCAGCCCTGGAGCCTCTCCATAGATTCCTCTGGCCTCTCTCCAGCAGCTCCATGTCCTCCCTGTGCTGGGCCCCAGGGCTGGGGCAGCTCTGCAGGTGGGGTCTCACCTGAGCACAGGGGCAGAATCCCCCCTTTCCTGCTGCCCCCCAGGACTGGAGGGTTTGGATCCCAGCACACGGCCCGGGCATGGTGGGAGATGAGGATTTCAAATAACTCGGAAGGGGATGAGGGCCAGGGAGGGCTGGTGAGGAGAGAGCAGACCCAGCCAGAGCCATCCCGTGCCCGACTCCCCTCGCAGCCCCAGCTCTTGCTGGGCGGGCTGCCCCAGCCGGGAGCAGCCCTCGGGAGCAGCGGGCAGCGCAGGC
The DNA here is from genome assembly GCF_017639235.1 of Corvus kubaryi. Lineage (NCBI taxonomy): Eukaryota > Metazoa > Chordata > Aves > Passeriformes > Corvidae > Corvus > Corvus kubaryi. Next base: position 36,005,902 of record NW_024582054.1, read on the forward strand.
GGGGGCGCAGCGCCGGCGTTTCCCTGCCCACGGCTCCGCGTCCGACGGGTGCCCACGGTGCCCCCGGGTCCGCACTCCGGCCGCCGGCCCTGCGGTCCGTGCTCGGCCCTGCTGGGGACGGGGCGAGCGCGGAGCCCCGCGGCCAGGCCGAGCTTTGCCGGCGCCGGGGGCAGCAGCGCGTCCTGGCAGCTCCCCGGGCTCAGCCCAGCCCTGGGTGAGCAGTTTCACAGTCAGGTTTTCCCGGAGTGATTCGTGCCATTGTTTTAGTTTTCTTGTTTATAAAATTGGCGAGGGATGGCAGATGGCAGTGAAGGCAAACAAATCTCCTTCCCGGGGAACACAAGTTAATTTCTTAGCTTTTTTTATTTTTCAAAAGTTATTTTCTTGAGAGCTGTTAGATCCAAGGCAGTAATCCCTCCTTAATCCATCATAATGCCATTTGTTGAAAGTCCTGCTTTCCATGCTAATTGTGTTTCTGGAGTTAAACCTTGACACTTCCCGTCAGCCTCATTGCAAGGGAGAACAACAAGCTCGGGGTTAATCCTCCCAAGCCGGTTTCATGTCCTTTGCTGCAGCCACGCTGCCCCGGAGAGCAGGGATCAGCCTGGGCTGCACCCGCTCCGAGGGGGCAGCCGGTGTTCACAGCAAAGGGGATTCCTGCGCAAGTCCCTGTTTGCAGAGCTTCCCAAAAGGCTGGAGTGACTGATTTTACCAAAAAAAAAAAAAAAAAAAAAGCTTTTAAATCAGTACTTGTAATGTCCGGAATGTCAGGGGATAGGGAAGGGAAGGGAAGGGAAGGGAAGGGAAGGGAACTGGCACTGAATATCAGTTAAAACTGGCCTCCTAAAATATGCTTTCCATTGTGTTCGTCGTGGAGAAAAAGCTTCTAGCATTAAGGATTCTGTCAAAGGAACATATCGGGAGGAGGGAGTGTGAGCACAGATAAACCCACTATCTCTGTGTATTTAATTGAGAACTTGGAACTTTGCATCCGCAAATATTAATTTAAGCTCCTCTTCAGGAAACCAAAGATAAATCACCCTCATGTGTAACTGTCCTGCTCCTTGTGAAATGCTCATTTTATGTCTTAAATTCTGCTTTTTTATCACACTTCTGGCAGACCCCCCTGCTGTCTGCTCCCACTGTGGTGGTGCAGGAGGGGAGCAGCCTCTCCCGGACCCGGCTCCGGGCAGCTCGTGCCCACGGGTCATTCCCAGAGACTGCTGGGACACCTGGTGCTCTTTGTGTTTGAACATCGAAACGCTGCCCATGCCCATCACAACGGGCAGGAGTTCCTGCACAGGTTTTCAGAGACCTGTCTGGATTCCTGCACTTCTTGATTTTCCCCTCTCTGTGTTCATTCTCTGCTGTCTTTGCTCCCTGTCTGACACTCACCCTAGAGGCTCAAGAAGTAAAGACAAAATGAGATAAGAAACAGAATTTCCCATCAAACCTGCAAATAAAATGTGAATTGAAGTATTTGTCTAAAAGGAAGACACGAAATTCTCTTGACAGTCCCTTTCAGATTTAATTATGGGACATGATGGTCATTTCTGACCATCTGCCTCAAACAGTTCCTAATGAATTCTGGAGTTCTGTATGGGCACCCATGGTCATTGCAGCCCCCTGCCAAGTATAATGAGGAACACTTCCACAAATCCGGCACAGAATATGTCTGCAAGTTAGATTTCGAATTAAGAAACAGCCCGGGCCTGAGGCTATATCCAGCATGACCAGTTACAGCAATGGTCCCGCAGAGCAGGGCTGGAGTGACAGACTGGCAGGTTCCTGTCAAGCAATAATGTGCTGGACTCCGGAATTATCCGAGGTCAGCAGAGTGGATTTCATTGCTGGCTTCACAAAACCATCTCAAAACTCGATAATCTGGCCACATTCCAGGGAGAAGGGATAACATAAATCAGTATTTTAAAGCAGAAGATCGAGCTTCTCTCTCATTCTGCGGGAAAATAGAATTTTTATGAGTCCGAGCTATGGAGCGACGCTGCTGGCCAGCCCCAGCATGAGCCAGTCCCGGTTAGCTCAGAGCCGGGGCAGGCTGGAGCACGATCTGCAGTCTCTCTGCGTTTTGGGTTTTTAAAGGAAAAGGTCTGGGAGCAAAAGGACTTTATCACACAGCGCTTGCAGGTGCTTCTGGCTCCATGCATTATTCAGCTGCCGCCGCAGCGGAGGTGTCACCGGGCAGAGCGCTATCTCGCACCGAGCGCTGTCTCGCACTCTGCCCGCGGCTGCGGCGGCCGGAGCGGCCCCGGGGCAGCGCAGCCGCTCGCACTCCCCGAGCCTCGGACAGGCTGGACGGGGGCTGCCGCGGCTCTCACCAATCCTGCCGCAGTGATGTTCTATCAGCCTTGTTTGAAGTGACATCTGCTCTCTTTTGGTATTTCTCCACGCACACATCAGGTCCCAGGTGCAGCCCGGAGCTGAGAGCTGGGATGGGGCCCCTGGAGCAGATCCCGTGTGTGAGGAGAGACATTTCTGCTCCCTGGGACAGGGACAGCAGCCAGGGAGCGCCTGGAGCTGGGCCAGGGCAGGCTCAGGCTGGAGATCAGGGAAAGGTTCTTCCCACAGAGGGTGCTGGGCACTGCCCAGGCTCCCCAGGGAATGGGCACGGTCCCAAGGCTGCCAGAGCTCCAGGAGCGTTTGGACAGCGCTGCCAGGGATGCCCAGGGTGGGGCTGTTGGGGGGTCTGGGCAGGGACAGGGGATGGGTCAAAGATCCCTGTGGGTCCCTCCCAGCTCAGGATATTCTGTGATCCTACCTGAAGTGAGGTACCCCACACCTGTGACTGATCCCTCCTTTTCAGCCACAAAACCTGGGTTTTGTTTTTAATTGGTTTGATTTTCCTTATCCCTTTGATGCCATGATGATTTTTGCCTTTTCTTTTATACCCCTGTTATACCTTTTTACAACCTCTGTATTCTCAGTGCTCTTTGCCTCCATTCTTGGACTTGTTTGTTCAGCCAGGAGACTCAACATCTCAGAAGCTTCGTAGCCAGGGATCAGTGTGCCCCAGAGCCCAAGGTCCTCTCCAGAACACATTCTGTAACCTGAGATAGAACCATCCAGGGGAAGGCTCCTTGGGGAGGGGGGCTCACTCGAGCCTCTCATTGGGGAATCTTTGATAGACCTGCTAATTAGTAACACCTAGAATGCTATACCCAATGCTGGGGGGGACACTGACACACACTCTCGGTGGGGTGCATCTCAAGGCATATGACCTGGACGTGTGCACCTGAGGATCCTTAAAATAAATACCAAGGTAAAATCCCTTTTCCCCTTCTAACCGTGTTTGACTCTTGATTTTAAGACCAGGAAAAGGCATCACCTTCAGGAGGCAAGCTGAAGAGAAAGGCAGGTCCATCCAAGGGTTAAGTAGGATTCCACACCTGGAAGGGCAAACCAATGCTCTGACAGTGGTGCCCCAGAAAACACAGACTTAAATTAATGATCCATGGCACAGCTTAGCAGGACTCTGCTGTAGTTCACTGTAAAGAGGTCCTGAGTATTATTTTTGTAGATTAAAAGAAAAGACTACCAACACAGCACTGTGAAAAATCAGAATTCACAGAGGTGTTCAGCTGGTACATGTGAAATCCGAACTTTCCACTGGTGCATGAAATTAGAGATGTGGTCAGTGTGTGACCACAATAACACCACAGCCAGGCACAGTGCTGCCTTTGCCTCCCACGATTTTCAGCCCCCAGGCGTTGCCTGTGCCCCGGTCTGAATGTTGGTATCTCCATGGATCTTTCTTCTCCATGTTGTAAAATTGTTGTGACATCTGAGAAAGATTCCAGTTGCAATCTGTTTAAAATATTTTCACAAGTTTTAAAAATAAATATACAGTGATAGACTCATGGTTTGGGCTGGGAGGGACCGTAAAGCCCATCCCATCCCACCCCTGCCATGGCAGGGACACCTCCCACTGTCCCAGGCTGCTCCAAGCCCCAATGTCCAGCCTGGCCTTGGCCACTGCCAGGGATCCAGGGGCTCTGGGCACCCTGTGCCAGGGCCCCCCTGGAACAGGCTTTGGCTCATATTCTCTTTGTTCACCCTTTCTCTGTTCCAGCTGTTGAAGGTGAACACACGCTCTTATCCCCAGCATCAAACCCCTCCCTGTCCTCACTGCCACGTGCCCTCCTGGTGTCCCAGCACCCACCAGGACAGCGGTGCCAGGATGGGCCCAGCACGGTGCTGGGGGAGCTGGGCAGGGCAGCTGGATCTGGGCACAGTGGGGATCTCTGCTGCCAATAAGGTGAGGTTAAACCCTGACATTGTTCACCTTAAAAACCACCAGAAGTGCTCGGGGCGGTTCTGTTGTAGGTGGGCTGTGTTTGTGTTTAAACTTTCTGCATCTGCTCCATGGATTTGGGTGTGCAGTCCCTGGGAAAGGGAACGGTTTGCATGAATCACCTTGTTTCCACGAGGGCCCAGAATAGCTTCTGTAGCAATTAAACTTGGATTGAACCTGACTCCTTCCTTTTGCCTATGGCAAGCTGAACCGCAGATGCCAAACAAATTTGCATTAATGAGTTATTTTCATGTAAGGAAGAAAATATAACCTTTTGGGGTGGTTGCTAGGCACATGTATGTTGTGAGAAAGCAACAGCTTACATTGCTTAATGATGCCAAAATAATGCAGGGAGGAGGGGCAGGCGCCAGTTAACGTTATTGAATGCCAGCTCTCAATTAGCAGCGCAATGGCTGCTGCTGACAGTGGCCACCTGGGGCAGCTGGAGCACCTGGGGCACCTGGAACACCTGGGCCACCCCCAGCACCTCTGGCACCTGGGGCACCTCTGGCACCTCTGGCACCTGGGGCACCCCTGGCACCTGGGGCACCTCTGGCACCCACCTGCTCAGCCCTGTGGCCGCTGCTGTGGCCGGTGCCCAGCAGGGTCCGGGCTGCCCCCGGGAAGTCCAGGATGCCTCTGTAGTGTTCGTGGAGTGTGAGGTAACGTGGCACTGATCCTGAATCCAGGGATCCCATCAGCAGCCCGATTAACAGCTGCGTGTATTCCAGATGAAAGAAACACACTCCGGTGTGCTCGTGCTCGTTTGATTTCACAATGAGGCAGCTTTCTGAAAGCTTTTTTGAAATCCAACTGAATTTTAATGAGTTAGGGGTAGAAAAGCTCGCAGTGACAATTCCCAGGGGCCGGGGTTTCACCTCTCGCTGCGATGGAGAGCAGCTGGCACCGCTCGTGTGCTCGGCATGGCCACGGCGCTGCAGGGAATGAGCTGCGAGCAGAACACACACGCCTGGGACTGACGGGACACTTCCCACGTGCCTCGGGATAAACCTGCATTTCCTCCATACTTTCCCTCATGTTCTCTTCCCAGACAGACGGTTCTGGTGGCCAGTGCTCCCAGTCACAAGTTGTCTGTGTTTGGTGAGTGTTTGTGCTCTGCCACTGGACCCTGGAGTGTCTCTTCCTGTAAATATCAAATGTTTTAGTGCTGGAGATTTTTACTGTGAGCGTGGGTTGGAAAGAAGAGACAAACAGGCAAACAAACAAAAAACAAGAACCCCAGAAGGAACTATTTTAACCTCTTGATGTGGGGTAGTTCATTAACCAGACAGGATTTCACTGTGTTTTTTATCCTCTCATTAGGTCTTCGTCAGCCCTCAAAAGCAGGCACAGCCACAGCACTGCTCCCCCTCACCGGTGCCATCCCTGCACACAGCAGGATAAAATCCCTTTTTTGTGCTGGGGCCTCCCAGCTCTGCCCTCGCTGTGCTCAGCTCCCAAGGCTCCATTCCACACCCCGTGTTTGCATTCCTGATCCCTGACTCCATGCATCAGAGAGCCGCAGAATATCCTGAGTGGGAAGGGACCCACAAGGACCATCCAGTCCAACTCCTGGCCCTGCACAGACACCCACAAAACTGGCCCTGCACAAACCCCCAAGAATCTCAGTACGTGCAGGTCACATGAGTTCCTGTGTGACTGTACTAGGATGAAATTAGGTGGCAATGTGTTCTTTCACGAGGATGTTTAAAGGCTGGACTCCATAGCCTCGGAGGTCTTTTCCAACCTTAATGATTCTATGATTTTATGAAAAATTGTTCCATCCTGCGTCCCATAATATAGCCTATCAACGGGTTGTAAGTGATTCTAAAGCAACCACAAAACTGATGAGCAATGAATCATCTGTCAGAGCGGGATCTGCGAGGTGGGGTCCCTCATGGAATACCTCGATGGCTCCCACCCCCTGGATCACTTGGGTCTCATAATCAGCCAATCAACTGAAAATAGCGAAGGCGTCTTTAAACCCACTCCTCCCCTTCCCTGCACATGATAACCTCTTCAATCCTTCCCACAGAATTCAGAACTCGAGTCTTTTATATTCTAGCTCGTGCCTCAGACCTCAAGGTTTTAGTAAAGCCAGTTTTCAAATAGTTTCTTCTTTGTTGTTTCTTCCACAAAAATTTCCCGTCAGATACCTGGCTTGGTACATTGCAGCCAAAGGCTGTGCCAGGGGAGGTTTAGCTTAGATGCTGTGAAAAGTTTTTCATGGAAGGGGCTGTCAGCTTCCCAGGGCAGGGGTGGAGTCCCCATCCCTGGAATTGTTCAGAAAATGTGTGGATGTGGCACCTGGGGCCATGGGTTGGTGGTGACCATGGTGCTGGTGCTGGGTTGATGGTCGGGGTTGCTGATCTCAGAGGGCTTTCCCAACCTTAATCATTCTGCAGTTCTAAAAACATTTTTAAAAGTCATTTTACTTTTTTGCCACACATTTGTCTTTTTTTTTTTTTTTTTTGCCACAAACCCCGATGAACGTGGAACAGCTCTGCAGCTGCGGGACTGGCGTGGCACAGCTGCCACTGCTCCCTGGCCACAGACAGCCACGTGCTCCAGAGGGAACCCCGAGCTGTGTCTGGAAGTGCCCCACACCCCCTGTGCTGCAGGATGGCAGGGAGGCACAGCACCCGATGTGTCCATGGAGATGGCTTCTCCAGGCTGCCAGCGGCAGACAAGTGGAGCCAGGTACGCTGTGTTCCGTGTTTTACTCTGAACGCCTTTGAGTGATTCCCTGGGCTGTCAGCTGTTCCAGCTGGCATTTCACCTTCACTTGGTTGAAATGTCAAGGAGTCATTCACCTGTGGGTGGTGTGAGGGCTCACCTGGCAAAGAGACTTGAAAGCTCTGCCAAACTCTCTTCCTGATTATTTCAGGGAACGGTGATTTAGAACATCCAAGAAAAAGGGAAAACTTGAGATTTTATGAAAAAAATAAAACATGCAGGATGGGGGACCCTTATGGATACAGTCAGGATCTGATTCTAAAGAAAACTCGAGCGGTTTTGCTGTTGAACAGAGAATTGTAGCCTGGAATAGCAGCCAGGCCTCTTTCCTGGCCTTCCCAAGCTGCGCATTTTCACCTGGGCGAGCTAAGGCTGGCAATAATCATTTCAGAGCCAGTGAGAAATGTCTCAGCCTCTGCCAGCACCTACTGCCAGAGGTGTCAGGTGTAAATGGGAACTGCAATCTCTGCAACTGAGCTTGAATGGGGCAATGGGCCTGGGAGACCTGCAGCTCTGGGAGACAGAAGGGGCACTGGAGGGCCAGCCTTGGAGCTTAAATACACGGTCAGTGTGGGGCTGCAGCTCTGGAGCCAGGCTGGGAGAGCTGGGGGCCTTCACATGGAGAAGAGAAGGATCCAAGGAGACCCCAGAGCCCCTTGCAGAGCCTAAAGGGGCTCCAGGAGAGCTGCAGAGGGACTGGGGACAAGGCATGGAGGGACAGGAGCCAGGGAATGGCTTCCCAGTGCCAGAGGGCAGGGCTGGATGGGAGATTGGGAATTGGGAATTGCTGGCTGGGAGGGTGGGCAGGGGCTGGGCTGGAATTGCCAGAGCAGCTGTCCCAGGCCAGGCTGGACACTGGGGCTGGGAGCAGCCTGGGACAGTGGGAGGTGTCCCAAGGGGTGGAATGGGATGGGCTTTGAATGTCCCTTCCAATCCAAACGATTCTGGGATTCTACACCAGCACTGGACATGCCCTAGTAGGAGACTGTGAGTTATGGGTACGTGAGGTGGCACTGATAGCTCGGCTCATTCCCAGATCTCTGCCCCATCAGGTGCTCAGTGGATGCCTTCCGGAGTAATTGAAGTCCTTAAGCGCAATTCTGCCTGAGCAAACAGAGCCCTGACCCGGCTAATCCCGTGCCCTGGGTGTGTGTTAGCAACAGCTAATGAGGAGGGAGCAGCTGGAACGAGCCCGGGCTGTGTTTGGTCACAGCTCTTCAGGTCTGAGAGGAAAAATCAATGTGGGACTGAAATACCAGCTCAGGCTCCACATGCACGGGGGCTGCGAGGAGATGGATGGGCTGGTGTCACTGTGCTTCCAGAGGCTCCTCCAGCAGCTCTGGCAGCAGAGGCACTTTGTTGCACGGAGTAGAAAAATGGGAAAATCCATTGATTTTTGTCCATTACATGACTCCTTGAAACAACACAGTGGTGAAGTACAAGTGCAGCATTCATCGAGTAAGTTCTTGTCAAATGAGTGAATGGAAGCCCCCAGACAGTTCCTCCTCAACATGTCAAGTGCTTCAAAGTCCTCTAAATGCTAAAGGCAGCAAACCTTTGTTGAGTGTTAAGCTGAGCTGTCCCCTGCCCATGTTTATTTTCCTCAAGCAAGAGTAGAAAAATAAATTTAAAGAAGGGACACCCACATCATTAGGCTTCCAAGTCCCCAGGACCCTCTGAGACTCTGAAACTTTGTCACTCTTGCTGCAAAGAGGTAGGAGTGATTCACTGACCTAATGGACCTATTTTTTAATTTTTCCTTTGGCTTGTTTAGGAATTTGGAGGTAGGGAAACCAGAGTAAATTGGAATTTGTAGGTGTATGTATTATACAAAAGTATGAAGTAGGATATTTATGGAAATACAACTTGCTGTAAAGCAATGTAGAGATATGTAAGGGATTCGTGTGTGTGAAGTTCAAATCCCCCCAGAGACAGTTCAGAGCAGGCGTATCTGTCCAGAAATACCTTCATGGAGAATCCCTCCATGGAAGCTCAAACAACCTTAGAATCATATCCTCGCCCAGGCAGGGGAATGGCTGCCCCGAGGAGAAGCCAGTGCTGCTGGTGTCCTGTCCTCCTGCCACTGCTCCTGCTCGGTGTCCTGCTCCTGGCTGGTCAGAACAGTCACAAAAACCAGCTTACCCAGGGCTTCCTCGCCTGGCAGAGCAGCACTGACACAAAAGTGGCCTCACCATTTTCCCCTCCTTTTACAACTTTTCCTCCTCACAGGCTCCACTGCCTGCGGTGCACACGGGAAACTGTCCTGAGGAAAAGTTACAGGGGAGAGGGAAAGCAGGTGCTTGGAGGTGAAACAGGGCAGGAGGAAGGCAAAGAGGAGCTGCTTCAGGGAGGGCTGTGATGTACTTTTGGGAAGGCCAGCTGGGTTTCTTTCAGCACACTTTTGGTTTCACTCAGGATGATTTTTGCTCATGACTCTCTCAGTTGCTGATAGATGGGAATGCTGTTGTTCAGAAATCTATATCAGTAACTACATAAACTCTGGTTTGCCCTAAAATCATACTGGTTCCTTGGCCTGAACAATTTAATGCAGCAGCAGGTTCCCCCAGCAAACTGCAGAGACTGCAAAACAGAGTCTGAATTTCGTGGCTGCTCTTCTGGCCTCTGACACCTCCCTTCAACCACCACATGTTTTAATCACTCCTACCGCATTCTCCTGCTCCTTGTCTCCTCTGGCTCTCTGCTCAGAGGAGAAATATTTTGTGATTGTTTCCAGTTTTCATGTTTGCTGTTGCTCTGGGGCCTTTACATCGTGGGCTGTGTCCAGGTTCTGCCAGGGACTCGCTGCCCTTGAGGACCTGCAGAGTGAACCCAAGAGCAGCACACAGGGCTGGTGCTGACCCACCTGGCCAGAGCATGGAGGGCAGGCCACAGGCACAGAGAAGGGCTGAATGAGTTAGCCCCTTCCAGAGCCTAAGGGGCTCCAGGAGAGCCTGGAGAGAGACTTTGGACAAGGGTCTGCACCTGGTCTAGTGGAAGATGTCCCTGCCCATGGAACGGGGTGGAACGAGATGAACTTGAGGGCCCTTCCAATCCAAACCATTCTGGGATTCTCTGATTCTGTGATTTGGCAGGGTAAGAAAAACCAGGCACCCACCAGAGGAGGAATTGGTAGGCTGTCAAGAATATCCTGGTAGAGGAATGAGATCTTGAGGAAAGAAGAAACTGAAGTGATTTGAGCTACTTGATTAGCACACCAAGAACTGCGTGTGTGCTTCCAGAACATGGCAAGAGCAGGGAGCACAGCCAGTTCCCATGGGCGGGGATTGTGCAGGCAGATCCCTGCCCCTCTGGAGATTGATACTGTCAGTTCTGTTAATGCCTAAAGCAGAGGTCCTCTGACCCCCGGCAGTGCCTGTGACCAGCGCAGGGAGCCGTCCGCCCCATCTCCACACACAGCATCAGTTGAAGGTAGCTGCACTGTGTGTATTCCTGACAAGTCTCCAGCAATTCCCATGGAAATGCCATCTCAATTAAATCTGTAAGCCACACTAGACTGGCAGTGGCTGGATCCAAACGTTAATCACAGACTGTTTGTTACTGTGTAAGGGCAGAGCAACTGATGTCATGTACCTGGAGCTGTGCAAGGCCTCTGGCACTGTCCCACGCGGTGTCCTGCTCTCTGCCCTGGAGACACATGGACTTGGCAGATGGAACACTCCATGGGTAAGGAACTGGCTGGATGGTCACACTCCAAGGGTTGTGACCCATGGCTCCGTGTTCACGTGGAGTGACGTTCCTTTGGGGTCGGGATTGGGCCTGGCTCAGCAGGGACAGGCAGCCACGGCACACTCAGGCTCTGCTCAGCTCACCAGAACCATCCCCTCATGCTGTGCTTCGAGCTGCCTGTCACAGGCCGGCCTTCCAGGGTCACCAGGGGAGCAGGAGGGCCACTGAACGAGGGAGGCACCCGCAGTCCACCGGGGACCCTCTGTGGCTCATGAAGGACACCTGGGCTGCCCTGGCTCCCAGAGAGGGGGTCCCTGCACTGTCTGTGCCTCGCAAGGTGCTGCAGTGCCAGGGTGGGTGCCAGGAGCCCCAGCACGGGCCCAAGGGGTCCCACGCTGGCCCTGGGCCGCCTGGGAGTGCAGCTCAGCCGCTGCCTCGGCACTCACACCCCATGAAATCACTGCTGCCTCTGCTCGGGAACAGACACAAGTCAGCACTTTCTCCACCACGCTGCACGGTAATTTTCCTCATCCTGCCTATATTTAACTTTTCCCCTTGGACTGAAATGTGGTTACAAAAAATTTCTGTCAGCTGGAAAGAAGAAACAATGCCTGGCTCAGCGCCTGTGCTCAGCAGTGAGGAGTCTGCAATTACAGACCAAAAAACACAACAAAACAAAAAAAGCCCCAAAACACCAGTAACAAAAACAAAGCAAAAATCTTTTTCCAATTTCTCTGAGCTTCTTCCTTGCAGTTGTTTCTTCTGACAAGGATCAGCAATATAAGAGGGAAGGAGAGTTCAGAGTAGAGAGCAATAAGAAGTAACATAAAGAAAATCAAAATCCTGAGGTCTATTTTGCCTGCCAGAGCATCTACTGTCGCAACATGATTGCAGAGAGGCAGCATCCAAGTGCATCCAAGTGTCCTGAAGGAGACTGACTCTCATTTGAGGTTTCAAATCACCCATCCCTCTCCCACTCCCTCCTGCCAGACCAGCTGTGTGAGTGCCCGAGTGAGGCACCCCGGAGTTCCCACCAGACCGGGCTCCAGGATGGGCTGGGGGCTGCCTGGGAAGAGCCTCTGCTGGAACAGCCCACCTGTGGCACCACAGCCCCAGCCTGGCCCGGGGTGACACCTCCTCTGCCTGCCCCAACCACCGCACACAACCCACATCCCACCTGGGGCATCCCAAATGGAGTCACAACCGGCACTGGTGGCTGTTGACACCAAGCAGGGATTTGGCAGTTTGATTGTCAGTGCCACAGAGGTTCAGCAAGCTCTGGTGGTCAGGGACACTCAATTGTTTACTGGTTTTTTTCTTCCCTTTTGAATTTCTCATCCACATCTCTCTGGTATTTTAGACCAAACCCTTACCCAAAGTCCTGGAACTGGCTGGCTAGTGCTACATGGGATTTTAGTCTCTGTCTCCTCTTTTAAAATCTGGTTAAATTGATTATTTATGCTTAGTAAAGGGAGATTTAGATCCCATGAAACATTAATGTGTGAGGGAAGAAGGAGCTGTTTAATGAGAGCAAAGCCGGGCACAGGGAGCCGAGAGGTCCCTCCACAGGGGAGCGAGAGTGGGGCTGGGCTCTGCAAAGCTCTTGGCTTGAGCCGTTTAAGCTTCAAAACCTACAAGTCTGGTTAAAAAAAGAATGAAAGGGGAAACTAAATAGAATCAAGTAAGTTGATTCCCAGCCGGCTGGGCCATGCAAGCACAGCAGCTCGTCAGAAGCATTAATCCCAGCTGGAGGCCTGGGGACTTCAGCCTGATCCAGTACCCAGCACCGGGTCACGGCCGGATGAACTCCTGACATTTCTACCTCCTGTGAAACCGACTCGATGGCAATGAGGCCAGAGTGTGCTGAAGGGAAAGGAAAGCACTTTAATGATGTGCTTTTATTTAGCAAGGCACTGCTCCAGTTGGAGTAGAAGTTCCGTGACAGTATGAGCAGGTATTTTAATTACAAGAAACGATATCAATAATTAAGACACAAATGCTTTTAGGTACCATTACACTGAGGATCCAGAGCAAACCAGCAGCTGGAGAGATGGCAAAACAAACTCAGATTATTGCATACCCAGCTCTGCTCAGCAATCAGAACAGAACCAGACAGAGCCACAAACCCAAAGCGTGTTGGGTTCTGCCAGGCAGGGGTGGCACAGCCCCTTCTCCTGCCAGTCCCTGGCACTGCTCGGGATCAGAGGGCTGGCAGTGATGGACAGCCAGGCACTTCTCAGGAGCACTGGCCAGCAGCTCCACTGCTGCCTGAAACCATCTGAAAACCTTTGGGTGGCCCTGCTTTCCATGCCCGGCCCTGGGGGTCTCCATGTCCCCCACACAAGTGTCCATCACAGCTTTGGCACCAGTGCCACCCCCGTGGCAGAGGAGGTCAGAACAGCTGGTCCCACGGGTTCCTTTGGCCTCAGAGCCTTTGTACCATGGAAGATGCTGCAGGTGCATCCACCAGATCATCCAGGCATGCAACTTGCTCTGTCCCAGCCTCCTGGCACCACTGGCTGCCTTTCCCCATGTTCCTCAGAAAAGGCAGCGAAAAGCCTTCAACTGTTGAGCCCTTGGGTCTTCAAGGAAACTTCAAGAAGAATTTTTTTCATGGAAAGGGTGCTCAGGCCTTGGCAGGGGCTGCCCAGGGAGCTTTGGAGTGCCCATCCCTGGAGGTGTCCAAGGAAGGGCCGGAGCTGGCACTCAGAGCTCTGGGCTGGGGACAAGGATCAGTCACAGCTTGGACTTAGTGGGCTGGGAGGGCTTTTCCAGCCTCAGGGATTCTGGGATTCAGTGATTCCTCCTGGCCTTCAGCAGGAACATGGGCTGTGCCCAGGGGCATCCTGAGGAAGAGCCATCCCACAGTGCCGCCACCAGCTCGGCCCCAGTGAACCTCCTCCAGTGATTTGGGGGCGTTGGTTTTTTTCATACCTGCACAGTTTTTCTGCATGAAACTAAGTTAGATCCCCACTACAATTGGTGTTTGAGCTCTGTTATTAATTATAGCACCAGCTCCAATCACACTCATTAGCTGAATGAGCAATAACATGCATTAAGCCTCTATCTGTTGATAATATTCTCCAATGGATCGGGGATGTGTCATTAGACACTGATAAACTAGGCAATATTATGAGCTGAATGTCTTAAACGCTACACAGATGGGGAATATATTAATTTAAGAAAATGTTATTAAGTGTTTAAGGAGTGTAATTATGAGCAGCCTTCTCGTTTGACACCTGTGTGCAGTCTTTCCTTGAGAGATAAAGACAGAGCAATGAGAACTGGAAACCAGCCTTCAATTCTCTCAGTTTTTTTCTCTTTTTAACTTCCTGCCAAATTAATTACTTTCAAGACACAACCAATATTGTAAAGAAGTTTTGACTGAAAACAATACCAGTGTGCAGCCCACAGAAATCTTCTTTTTAATACATTTATTTGGCAATACAAGACAATTTCTGAGAAACAGCAGCTCTGCAGCATGTGACAGGGACAAGTTGCCCACGAGCCGGCAAAGTTCCCGGCAGCACAGACAGCCACCAGCCTGGGGCTGTGCCAGGGCACCCGGCCAGCCCTGGTCAGCTGCAGAATTCACTGGAATTGGTGGGGAGAGCAGGGAAAATTAATCTTATTATATTGTAAACAGTTCAAAGTTAATTGTTGAATTCCAAATTGAAGAAGAGAAGGCTCCAGGGAGACCTCAGAGCCCCTTCCAGTGCCTAAAACGGCTTCAAGAGAGCAGGAGAGGGAAGAGGGCCCTTTGGAAGAGGGCCTGGACTGCCAGGACAAGGGGGAATGGCTTCCCACTGCCAGAGGGCAGGGTCAGGTGGGATATTGGGGCGGAATTCCTCCCTGGGAGGCCCTGGGTGCCCAGAGCAGCTGTGGCTGCCCCTGGATCCCTGGCAGTGCCCAAGGCCAGGCTGGACACTGGGGCTGGGAGCAGCCTGGGACAGTGGGAGGTGTCCCTGCCATGGCAGGGCTGGCACTGGGGGGCTCTGAGGTCCCTCCAACCCAGAGTGTTCTGTGGTTCTCTGAAATTGCTCACTGGATGGAGTGGGACAGGCATTCCCTGAAGGTGTTGTCACGATGGAAAATGAGTGTGGGATGAATCTGTCTTGGTGACAGTGCCTGGATGAGCAGGGTCCGGTGACTCTGCAAAGCCTGAAGGCTGGCAATATGCCAGCAGTGTGCCTGGGCAGTGCCCAGGGCATGTCCCACATCTCTCCTGAAGGAAGCAGCTGCCTTGCACCATCCCTGCTCCTCCTGGGCCTCCCACAGCACCCCACGGAGCCAGCTGTGGGAAGAACTGGAAGACCTCACTGCAGATACCCAGTGCCTCTGTGAAAATGAATTAATTAAGACACCTGCAGCACAGCCCCATCTCCTCAGCCCCAGAATGATGGTTTGGCAGTGCTGGACACGTGGTGGCTGCCTGGCACGGCAGGATCCCGGCACTGGCACACACAGATGCTGAGGAGCCCTTGTGAGGCTGCGCGTGGGATCTGCCCAGAGCTGCCGCTGCTCAGCAGAGGGAACGACAGCACAAACCCGGGCGGGGTGGAAGGACACGGAGCCGCATTCCATGGGGAGCTGCTGGCTGCTGGATGCCCAGCTCTCACGGCCGGGATGCCAACATCCATTGAGCTCAAATAGGATCGTGGCCCCGCTGGGCTCCCGAGGAGCTCGAGAGGAGATCCATGTTCACAGCAAAGTCTTCTGTAAACGGGACAAGCATTTTGTGGAAACTGGCAGCCAGGACATGTTCCCTGTAATGCTGCTGCACAAATCCTTGGAGGAGTTTCGTCTGGAATAATGTATGAACCTGCACAGGGGGAAAAATCAGATGGAAACTGATGACAGCTGGTTAAAAAATGACAAGAGAAGGGATGGAGTATTTTACAAGGGATAGGAAAAAGTTTCTGTTTAACACAGAAAAAGTGCTTGAATTAAGGATTTGACTGACAGCTGTGAAGACACCAGGAACAGTGATGAGGAGAAGGACAGAACTGTTGGAGCAAGGAGGGCAACTGAGAGGAAAAACCCCAAAGAGCCATAGGCAGAAGTTCAGACTGTAGCTCCCTAGAAACGGGATGTTTTCATGCTCACAGAGTTGCATTCTGCAGTCAGCACCAGGATTGCTTGACCTAAGGATGCACCCAAGGTCCTCTGCCCAAACTGTTTCCTTTATAAGAATCTAGGCTAAAATTGGTAGATTTTGGAAGCTGTTTATAGCTTTCCACAGAAAAACCCTATCCTTGGCACATTCGTTTTCAATGCAATGTTCTCTTTCATGTTAAGATTCATAAATATCAGTAAAGCTTTTATAATGGTACCTGTTACCATTGTTAAAAATAAACTGCTAGTTTAAAAACAGAAAATAAATTTATATATTTAATAGCACCTAATTATCACTATAAATGTCCCTTATCGTTTTTATTAGCTCATTTGGAGCCCTGTGTTTCCCTGCTCTGTTTTCTAAGCAGCAAGAGGAGGTTCAGTGTGTCCCTTGCTGAGGTGAGCTGAGGCTCTGCCCTGTACATCCTTGCTGCAGGAGCCTGCCAGCATCCCTGGGAATCCTCCCGCTGTGAAGGACACAGACCTTCAGAACCTGGCTTTAATTTACACACGGGAGAGTCTCCCTGTGTTTGACAAACACCAACCCCCAGGTTCTCCTCCAGCGGGCAGTTCCATTTATAGCACATCCAAAACCAGGGGGGAAATGGAGTTCAGGATTTCATTCCACTGGAACAGTTAAAAGGTAACAAATATTGAGTTAATTTATAGGCTTGATTTTGCAGTCAAGGCTGCTGAGCCCTGTCATTCTTTCTTTGTCCTTGGTGAATAATGATGGGCAAGTAGAGGGGGCACAAGGACATTTTAACCCTGGACTTCATAGCAGCTGCTATTCAACACCAGTGGTTTCTTCATTTTTTCTCCTTATTTGTGTTTCAAACCCATCCTCTATGAAATAAACCACAAAAGAGTCAACATTTCAGCCTTTCCCTCTCCCAGGTGTTAATGGAAAACAGAAACACTTGGGATGTGCATTTCAATTGGAACAAGCGACACGATTTTTGTCAAGCTACTTCGTGTCAAGCACATAAATAAACATGTGCATAGGGAAAAGGTTCAATATTTCAACACTGGTTTCTTTTTGCAATCTTCAAGATGCAAGTCCAAAACATTTCTGTCAGGAAATTTAGGTGGGAGGATATTGGAAGTATGAAAAATGTGCACTTTCTGAAAAATGCGTCATAGTCAAAATCTCAGGGTTTCAAGAAAACCATCATGTCACCTAACAGCCCTCAGTTCCTTTGGAACTTCGGGAAAACAATCCAAAGCCAAATCATTCCCAAAATCCTGCTTCTCCAAACCGAGTACAGCAGCCCCTTGCCCCAGACCTCCCCGTTCGCGGCAGTGGCCCAGCTCGGGAGCCCTGGCTGCTCTGTGCCAGCAGCACTGCAGAGCAGCAAAGCAGCCGAAACCCAGACTCCGGCAGCAAAGCCCCCGAGGGCTTTCGTCAGCTCCGCCGCTCACGTCGCTGCTCGGCCTCTGCAGAGCAATTCTTTACACAGACAGCCCCGAGGATGAACCGGCCACTGCTCGCCCCGATCGATTTGTGTTTCCTCTCAAGGAACTAGTAGCTGAAATACAAATTCAGGATGAATAAAACATGAAAAAAAAAAAAAAAAACCTTTAAAAACTGCCACTGAAGCATGGAAACCTCTTTTCTTGCTGAATTATGTTGGCAAAGTAGTGAGAGGACTGCTCTGGCTCCCAGCTTGCCCACCCACGGTGTCACCCCGCGGGCAAACCCCGCGGTGCCCGGCGCTCGCCAAGGCGTGGGGCGAGCGGGAGGGACACGGGCAGCAGCTGCTGGGTGCCCGGGCTGGTCACTGAGCCCCTTCCCCACACAGCCCGCACTGCCCGGGGCCCGGCAGGGCTCTGAAAGGTCACCCCAGCGCCCCGCGGGTGCTGCGAGGGTCCCTCTGCGCCTGACACTCGAGCCCCTCTGCACCCCGGGCTCACGAGCACAGGGTGCCGTGGACTGCCGAACACAGCCCCGCACACTCAGTATCTCTCATCTTGCGGTGAGCAGCTGCTGGGCTGTGCTACAAACTCCTGTCAGAGCCAGAAGGTCCCCCTGAGCCTCCTTTTCTCCGCTCTGAGCCGATCCCCGTCTCCCTCAGCCGCTCCCTTTATGATTTCCTCTCTGCACTCTTCACTGAACACCTCTAGCACCTCTCCAAACCATCTCGGGTGTGGTCCAGAGCATCCCGTGCTGGCGAATCCGCCGCAGGCAGTGAGGTGCTGGGCAGGACTCAGAGCAGGCAGCACGGAGTGTACACAAGGATACCGAGCTAAAGGCAACAGCACTGAAATAAATGGCAGGAGCAATTGCTCTACTTTATTAGATGCTGACAAGAGAGCATAAATCCCTATCTGCAAAAATCGGTTATGTGCATTTGGACAACTGAATAAGGAGGTCTGAAATATTGTTCTATTTACTTTCACGGCACAGAACCAAGACACTCTTTGTTGCCTCATAAAATGCAGCACAGTGAAGTTAATACCTCTTTGCCAGCAGCTTTTTGCTCCCTCTTGCCAGGGACAGCCTCCGTTTGCGAGACTGCTCCATCAATCCGGAACCCGCAAGACCTCGGGTTTATGGATGCGTTTCCTTGATCCAGGGCTGAAATAAATGCAGATGATGTGTCTCGCTGCCTGATACCAGCACGCCAAGGGCACAGAGGTCACTCCAAACCCCTGACCTGCCCTGCTGACTGCTCCTGCCCCAGAACAGCACGAGGGGAGTGCTGGAAGGCAGAGGGGCTGGAAGGGAGAGGGGCTGGGGTGCTGGACATGTCCTGGGTGGGGCATGGGGCAGAGGAGGCTTCACCCACGGGGGCTCAGGTGGGAAAAAGTTCACCCACATTTGTGGTTGTTCAGCCTGGAGCAAAGGAGGCTCAGGGGGGACCTTGTGGCTCTGCACAAGTCCCTGACAGGAGGGGGCAGCCGGGGGGGTCGGGCTCTGCTGGCAGGGAACAGGGACAGGAGGAGAGGGAACGGCCTCAGGCTGGGCCAGGGGAGGCTCAGGGTGGGCAGCAGCAGGAATTTCTGCATGGAAAGGGTGGCCAGGCCTTGGCAGGGGCTGCCCAGGGAGCTTTGGAGTGCCCATCCCTGGAGGTGTCCCAGGAATTCCTGGAGGTGGCACTCAGAGCTCTGGGCTGGGGACAAGGTGGGCATCGGGCACAGTTGGGACTCGATGGGCTGGGAGGGCTTTTCCAACCTCAGGGATTCAGTGATTCTGTGATTTTTGCCCTCCCAGCATCGCTGGCAATTGCACCTTCACTGCAGCACAGAGATAAGTGGCAGAGGCTGCAGTGCTGTGTGCTCTGGATTTGGTCCCTGCCTATCTTTGTTTTTCAACCCAGTTATTCAACACAGTTATTTTTGGGAAGCCCTTGGGACAGATTCAGGCTGCAAATTCAACAGTAGAGTCACACAAACGTGTCCCACTTGTCTCACCCGGGAGCCAGCATCGAGGAGCACTCGCGTGTTACTCAGAATCAATGATTTATTCAGCATAAGTGATTTATTTTATTCTGCTCCTTTAATAGCCAAAAGCAAAACTTTCTGTCTTCAGAGGTACTCAGCTCAGTGGTGGGGTTGGTTTTTTTTCAAATACAAATAATCCCAGAGTGTTGCTTGCTGACAACAGACAGGACATGGTGGATAATGCTCCCTTCATTCTGCAGACAATCAAAGGTGCCCAAATTTGTTTTCCAAGCGCTTCATGCAAGGTGATGTTCTCTCACATTTCCTTGGTATGCAAACATTAAATAGCAGGAACTCGGCAAATTAAAATATTTATGAAGTTCCAACTCTGAAATGGAAAGCAGGTATGTCTTTTTGCTGTACCTTTAGGAAAATACTCAAGCTGATCCAGACGTTATGTGAGGAATTGAGCTTCTGCTGCCAGCTCTGTCCCTCCATCCAGGCACAAAGCTCCCGTAGTTCTTACACTGAATTTTGTAAACCTTCACTCATCAGTTTTCATTGATTCTTGTGGGCACAAAGCATAGCCAGCACTTCCCAAACCTCCAAATTGCTATCTCATTAGCAGCTCAGCATGATGTGCCTTGTGCATACCAAATGAGGTGGTATGCCTGTGCATCACACTTCCTCTCCATAAATTTCCATAGAAACATTCAAAGCACAGTTATGTTTTTGGTTGATTTTCTCCGTTGTTGTCTGTCCCCACTTGTTACAGTAGCCAGGTGATTAAAGGGTGCCCACATTCCTAATTTTTCTTTTCAGCTGAGTTCCAGCAGTGTCAGATCTTCAAGCACAACTGACAAACAGGGAGAGTCCATGGAAGGTGGCAAAGACAGGCTAAAAAAAACAAAAGAATGGAATTTTCTTAATTAAAATGCTACCCCTGAGATGACGGCGGGACCACCGCAGGGATGAAATCCTTCAGCTCCGTTTTCAAGGCTTGGAAGCTGTGCAAGGGCTCAGGGTCACACACTTCGGGTTATGGTGCATGGTAGAGAAGACGCCCACAGCAGGAAATGTCTAAAACTGGCTTTTTTTGGTTTATTATGATCCAGAACTCAGTCTGACTTCCTCCTAGACATGTTTTCCCAGTGAGGTGAGACTGGCACCTTATTTTAGACAGCAGAACGGAAGCTCCAGAGAGGATCCAGCATGGAACAATGAGTGAGGGGAGAAGGGCTGGGCAAATATGGGATTCTTTTTAGGGGGAATGTTGGTGTCCAGCAGGCATTGACTCACCACCAGCGAATCACTAACAGGCCCACTTCTCCAGGCAGAGAAATTTGCTACAGCTCCTGGATTTCTCCCTATGTACCTCAGGAAAACACAAACCCCCTCATTAAATTAGGAAAACTCGTAGGTGCTACTGGAAAAGAGCATTTATCAGAGTGACTGTAGTGGTTTGGTCCAAAATACTCATTACTGTTTATCTGCTGTGAGATAAGAATTAGGAGAAAAGCAAAGCAGGCACCAAACTTGAAAGAATATAAAGAAGTTTATTAACAGACCTAAAAGAGGGGAAAAAAAAATTATACCACCTTCAGAACTCTCCTCCTCCCCCCACCTTCCTCCCTTCTCCCACTGACAATGTAAAAAGACAGCCCTTGAGATGTTCAGTCTGTTTACCACTTCTATAATAACCTTGTTCAGTCCATTTAGAAAGAGAAGTCTCTTCTTGCTCATGCTATGAAAACATTATCACAACGAGACAGCCGCCCACTTCCAAATATTGTTCAGTCCATTTAGGAAGAGGAGTCTCTCTGCCTGCATGTGAGTCCCTTCCCCCGACTTGCAGCTTCTCCCGCAACTGCTTTCGAGGGTCCACTCTTGAAGTTTTTTGGGGTACAGTTTTAAGGTTGAGCCGTTCAGAAACAAAAACAGAGGCCCTTCTCCTTCCCTGGGAGCAAAGGGTCTTCCTCATCTTCATCGTTAGGACTATCTCTGGGAGCATCTCTAGGAACTGAGGTTTTCTCCTTTCCCATTTGGAGCAAAAGTCCTCATCTGGTTCATCTCTAGGGACTGAGGTTTTCTCCTTTCCCATTTGGAGCAAAAGTCCTCATCTGGTTCATCTCTACGGACTGAGGTTTTCTCCTTTCCCGTTTGGAGCAAAAGTCCTCATCTGGTTCATCTCTCCCTGTCCAAACTTCTCATGAAATTACAGCTGCGTCAGCATCTGCCTATCTCAGCACAGGTGCTTTTGCTTACGAGTTGAACACTCCACCCCCCATATCTTCATGAAATTACAACAGGATACTCTGATGTATCATAGCTTCACAACAGAATTTCAGCTTTAAGCATCTCCTCTCTCTCTTCCCTCAGGTTTTCAGCTCTTCACAGCAATAAAAGGGTTACTCTCACCTCAGCCTTGCAGCTTTGCAGCTGGAATGTTGAATTTTTCTTATCGCAGTGGAGAGGGGGGAGAGCCGAGCCGCTCCGGCTGCCCACGGCAAGGCAGTGGGGGGGGTTCCACGGCTGGAACAGGTCCATGGCTTCAGGATGGCCGTGGCCCGGCCCGGCCTGGCCCAAGCAGGGCCTGGCCGGGCCCGCTGGCCCCCACACGGGGCCCGCAGCCACCTGTCCCAGCGCCGGAAACGAGAGAGAGCTGGGGGGGAGTTTGTCTATTCTTAAATGTGGATCACAGAGGTGATCACAACTTTAAGTGGCTTAGAGAATTGTCCATATTCAAACTGGCCAGCTGATAGGTTCTATCAGCTCCCAGAAGAAACTGTAAGCACCCCTTAGCAAGGACGTCCCTTCCGGGACTATGCTTGCTAACCTATGACAGTGACGTGCAGCTGCTCGGATGCACGCACCTCCGAGGGGAGCACCCACACACCACAGAGCCTCCCATGGATCCCATCTTCCTGCATATCCAGCACACCGAGCAACTGGAACACAATCCAACAGAGAGCAGGGTCAGGGTGCAGTGCTGAGGACACAGAGCCTCCCTGGGAATGTGGGGGGAAAGTCCTGACTTTCCTGAAAGTTCCTATACCTGGAAAATAAACTGATTGTACCCGTAGCGGAACATGAGCCGCTGGTAATGAACTGGCTCCCAGCTCTCCAGCGCCAGTGGAAGCTCATTTGCTTTGTATAATTGGAAGTGTCATATTCAGTAGCACTTTCCTAACCCTTTTTTTTTTACAGAGAATCCACAACAATTTGTTGCAATACAGCGCCATTGATTCCAGTTGGGAGCTATAGATCAGGTAATTAGACATAATGAAAAGCAGAGAAGGAAGAAGGATGTAAAATTTCTAAAGCTATAGAGGAGTCGTCACCTATTGCAGTGCTCGTATTGATTCTCTTCACTGTACGGAAACCTGGAACTCTTAAGGGCAGCAATAATGGCACTTCAAGTGCTCCAGTGTCTCTGAGAGCATGAGAAGAAAACTACGGCTTGGTGCCAACTCGGCTGTGACAGAGCAAAAGGATGCAAAAGGGGAGCACAGGGAGAGGAGGGATGAGAGGGATGCCACCCTTCCTGGACTGCTCTGCTGAGGGAGGGATGGAGGAGAGCAGCTGCTGGGTCCCTCAGAGTTGCCTTTTTCTCTGCCTTCCTGCTGGCATCAGAGGTTGGCTCATTTCAGTCCTTTTTCAGCCTGATTCTGCAGCTGCTCTTGTGCTCGGACTAGAGGAAGGCAGAGGAGAGGGAGGAGCAGCATCAGATCGCTGCCCCCTTCCCTCCACATTCCCCTCACATCCTGCACTGGGTACATGGGAAGTGACCCAAGTATTGCCCTGGACCTGGACCTGCTGTCACATGTCACTCTTCATCTCTGATGCCAGAATCACAGAGCCTGGCAACCGCTCACTTCCTGTCTTTCATTTTATACCAACTCTGTTCCAAAGGAAAAGGCTTGAATTCAAGAGTTTCTCACAGCCTGGCTCTTCCACTCAGGTGCCACAACCCTCCCTCAGACAGGTTAATCCCCCTTCGGTGCTCCCTGCAGCAGGAGGAATAAAACCAATGGAGTAACAGGGAAGAGTTGCACAGACCCTCTCTGCCGAGAGCATTTTCACAAGGGACACAAAGGAGCCGGGAAGGGCAGGGATGGGCAGAGGTGGCATTACCTGTGGGAGCCAGGCATGTCCTGGTAGGGCAGCAGCCTCTGAGGAAGCCCTGAACTGGCCCTTTGGATACTTGTTTGGTCTCAAGGCTTAAAATGCCCTCTCACTAAAAAGGATTAGGAAAAATTTCCCCTGAGGCAAGATTTTCCACACTTAATTCCTGAGCACTTCAGCCATATTCCTCTGCTGTGTACGCCCAGCTCTCCCCACACCTTAAACAAGCTTTGCACAGGCGTCTTGGCTGCAAGTAAACCTCTTCTCCTGTTAGAGACACTGTGCAGCTGCTGACCATCACCCCGTAGTTCCTGGCTCGTGAGGGCCATCCCTGCAAACAGAGCTGAGCTCACGAGGAAGCAGATGGTGCCATGGGAACAGGTTGTGCCATGCTGGACTGGCTGCATGGCTGAGCCAGGCTCTGGCTGGCTCTTCCCACACCTCCAGACCTTGCTGTGGGGCAGAGCTCCCTGGTGCAGCAGCTTCTCAAGAGACCCTGGGTGCCACCAGTCCTGGGAACAGTGAGGGTTTTAGGGGAGGTGAGAAGAGTTTGGTTATCTGAAGCAGGGCACGGAAGTCTGGGCTTGGGTAGGTGAGAACTGAGAAAACGTTTTCATTTTCAGTGAAATTAATCATACAATTGTAGAATTATAGAAGGCACCTTAAGATCATCCAGTTCCATCCCCCTGCCATGGGCAGGGACACCTTCCACTAGACCACGTTGCTCCAATCCCCATCCAACCTGGCCTTGAAATGAAAAGCACGTGGAAGCCAGATATGAACAGGAAAGCACTGCAGTAAGTTTGTTCTCCTTGCACAAATTCACAGGGAATTCCGTTGGAAACACTCCCTTCTTCTTACATGGGAACTCAGTCTGTGTTCATCAAGCACAAAACATCACAAAGTGCTTTGCGCAGTTGAGACATTCAGTGCGAGACTTCACATCGGGAATGCAGGATGTGTGAAACCGGCTCGAAATAGGACAGAAAAAAAGGAAGAGCTGTTCTATTCCCCAGGGTCTGCTGCCGTGTTCTCAGGCTCTGGAACTTTTCAGCATTTCTAATGTGGAGCATTATAAATATTCATACAGACACTCATAGGCTAAAATTAAATGAGCTCGTCAGGTTTATTTTTAGTATAATGGACGTAGGCAATAAGAAAATCCCAAGGCAGTGACTGGGTGGGACTGGGGTAATGGTGGTGTCTCTTCCCCCATTTCAGACAGTGCTGTGGAAGGGAAATGAAAGCACTCACGGGGAGAAGCGTGTGGAGAGCAGGCAGCGAGCAGGGCTGGGGTGACGGTCGTGTTTCTCAGCAGAGCCCCCACTCAGATGGGAGCTGGGCCTGGCACTGATGAATAAACATGTCATATGGTGGAGACACTCCTGTGCTGGGAACACCAGGCTCCTCGGGGTGCTGGGAGAGCAGCAGTGAGCTGAGAGAGCCGGGGGTCGGCAGTGGGAAGCACAGCAAACGGGAATGACCTGGTGTGGCTGGTGCAGGGCAGCAAGCCCACGGTGCCAAGTGGGATGAAGGGCTCCAAGGTGTTATTTTCCTAGCTGGAAAATCGTCTTTGAGTTAGTGCTGGGAAAAGGGCAGCCGAGGGCTCAGCAACAACCCAGAAATGCATCAGTTCAGGTCTGGAAAGGGAAATATGGAGGGAAAAAACCAAAACCAGGGTTCTTGGTGCACGTGGGGGTGCTGAAGGGCTGCGAGTGTCCAAGGAACTGACTGCAGGAGCCCAGGGAGAGGAGGGCAGTGGGGGCAGCTCCAGAGGAAGGGGATGCACCAGCACGGAGCTGGACGGAGCAGACACAGGAAAGCTTTTCCTGAGATATTTTCTTCCATTTGTTCCATTCCTACATTTTCTTTCTAAAGAAAGCATCGCGGGGCCAGAGGGACCTTTGCTCCGGTGCAGCACGGCAGCCGCGCTTCCATGGAACCAGCCAGGGATTCTTCTTTCCTGCTTTAGTGCTTTTAGTTTTAATCTTTTACAATCTGTGGAAGCATCTTTGAAGACATGAACTCCCGGGATTTTTTGAAAAGCTCCACACAGCTTGCAGTGGGCGGCTGCCTTCCACAGGTGCTCTGAGGACACGGCCCTGGGTCGCTGAGGAAAGGCTCGGGCTGCCAGGAACGAGTTTCCATGGGAGATTGGTGTGCAGCAGCCTCCAGAGAGGGGGAAAGATCCACCTTCTGCTCCTTTTAAATGTGTCTTCAAAAGCTGCTGGCAGAACGAGCACTTCGTACCTCCCCAAAGGTGGGGCTCTCTCTGGGTTGTGTGGCGGGACGCGGTGTGAGGGAACACCTCTCCTGGGAGGACAGGCTGAGAGAGTTGGGATTGGCCAGCCTGGAGAAGACAAGGCGCTGGGGTGATGTAATTGCAGCCCTTCAGTACCTAAAGGGGCTCCAGAAGGGCTTGAGAGGAACCTTGGACACAAAATGGAGGGACAGGACCCAGGGAATGGCTTTCCACTGCCAGAGGGCAGGACTGGATGGGAGATTGGGAATTGGGAATTGCTGGCTGGGAGGGTGGGGAGGGGCTGGGCTGGAATTGCCAGAGCAGCTGGGGCTGCCCCTGGATCCCTGGCAGTGCCCAAGGCCAGGCTGGACACTGGGGCTGGGAGCAGCCTGGGATGGTGGAAGCTCTGGCAGGGCTGGTGCAGGTGACCCCACAGCCCGGCCGTGGCTTCCCCCAGGATGCTGCCGAGGCCGGACCACTGCTGCTGGTGGCTCTGGGATGTCATTATTTCTTTCCCATACCCCACAGTTTTCAGCCCCTGGGTTTAGCACACACCCTTCATTCCTGTGTCAAAGCACAGAAGTGCCTTTACCTTTCAGTTCGTGATTCAGATTTCTTTTTTTGACATAATGTGACATAATGCAACGTGCTGGCTGCAATTATGTACAGTTTGATTGTGTGCTGGTTTGTCACTCAGGGCAATTATTTCTTTTTAATAGTAGTAATTGATACTCTGAGTTGCCAAAGATAAGAAATCCAGCAGTAAGCAAAGCCATTTGTCATCCCTGCAGCCTTGAAAAATAATAATTGAACTGGCTGCCTGTATTGACAAACAGAAAGGCAGCTCTGATCCAAGGGAAATGTTAAAAACTTAAAAATCAGCGTGTTTTTGAGGGAATACCATTTGTCCATAAATAAATATACCACTTATTTCTAATTTTTTTTCTTCTGAGGAGCATTTGTTTTTACTCAAAAAGCCGGTGATATCAGATGGGAGGTTCTTTAGAGTTTTATCCTATAATGCTTTATATTTATTCATTAATATAGAGCATTGCTTCTTGTTCTTAATAGACAATCTTCTTAATCTTAATAGAAATAATCACTAAAAAGCAGTAAAATTAAGTAGCAGCAGTCTGTTGGTAAAAATAGGAGCACAGGTGCAGTTGTGTTTGGCTTGGAAAGCAGCTGTCCTGGGCAATCTCTGCAGATGCAGCTGGACCAGGTGCCTGGTCAGGGAGGTGCACAGGCTGTGCCTCCCCGCAGGATGCTCAGGGACAGGGGCAAGTCCCACCCCGGACGCCTCCGAGGCCTCCCCAGAGACCTGACCAGACACCACCAGTTCTGCATTAAATGGGTTTGGGGTGGTGCTCACAGCGGGGCAGGAGAGGTCCCACCTCCACTGGCTGCAGGTGTCCCACGGGCTGAGCAGACATACAGGAAACTGTTGTACTTTACCCTTTTTATTTTTACTTTTTTAATCATCTACTAGAGCTTTAAACAGGCAGTGAACCTAAACACCAGCAAATAAACCACCCTGCTGTTCCACCAGGTACGGGCAGCTATTTTTATACTTAGACTTTGAATTTTCAGTGATTCTGCAATGAGATTTTTCACATTAAAGAATATCCTTAGAAAAGGAACTCTTAGAAGAAAAATCATTCCTAATAATCTTGTTTGGGTTGTATTCGGGCTGTCCTCTGTAAGATTTAAACAAAAGGCACAATTGCTTAGACTAAGTCTCCTGAATCAAACTAACACAGGTTTAAAGCAGCTCCTGTTTCTAGCTGGAAACGTGGAGGTTGTTAATCCTCTCCACAGGCACAGGGACCCTGCTGGGAGCCCAAGCCCGTCCCCACTTGCTGCGTGCTGATCCTGCACACTCGGCCCTGTCTCTGGTATGGATCTGCTTATCTTAAAAAGGAGCATATTTGATGCTATTTTCAGAAATGTTATCACACCAAAAGCCGTTCCTCATGTTTTTATTTATCCATTCATTAATTCCTCTGTAGTTAGAACAGGCTGGGGAGATAAACCACACTTGCTGTTCTCTGTTCCTCCGCCCAGAGCAGGGGGCAGGTCCGAGGCTCTCGGAGACAGACCTGATGGCCAAGATTTGCTGCTCTGTGAGGCAGTTTGGGCTCCTGGACAGATCTGTCATGTTTGGGGCAGCCCAGAAGGGACATGCAGGGGTTCTCAGCTCCCAGAGTTTCTCATGGCCAGGAGTTCTCAGTTTCTAGGGGTTCTCATGGCCAGGCTGCTGGGTTAGGAGAGAATCCCCTGGTTCAGTGCTGGAGTCACCATCCCTGGAAGGGCTCAAAAAACAAACAGACGTGGCATTTGGTGACATGGTTCAGTGGGATGGGAGCACTTGGCTGAAGGTTGGATTTGATGACCTCGGAGGCCTTTTCCAGCCTTGCTGGTCTGTGGAGATTCCGTGACTCAGAGCAGGTCCAGGGCAGTGCTGCCGGGGCCACGGAAAGCACTTGGGACGGGCTGATGGGACGGGGTTGATTTTGTGATGAGCAACCCAGGGCAGAAACTGCTCCAGCACCTCAGGGTTATGGGGTGGGGTGTCAGTGGCCCCCATTTGGACAAGGGATTGGAGGGACAGGACCCAGGGAATGGCTTCCCAGTGCCAGAGGGCAGGGATGGATGGGAGATTGGGAATTGCTGGCTGGGAGGGTGGGGAGGGACTGGGCTGGAATTGCCAGAGCAGCTGTGGCTGCCCCTGGATCCCTGGCAGTGCCCAAGGCCAGGCTGGACATTGGGGCTTGGAGCAGCCTGGGACAGTGGGAGGTGTCCCTGCCCATGGCAGGGGTGGGATGGGATGGTCTAAGTCTCTTCCAACACAAACCACTCTGTGATTTTGTGATTCTAATTGAGTGCAAAGACAAACATTAACAGCAGAAAGGCCATTCCAGGGATGGTTATTCCCACGGAGCATGTCTGTACAGCTCCTGCATGTCCTGCTCTCCTTACTCTCACTCCCTGCAAAGGTTCACCTCCGAACACCTGCCCAGGACAATTTTCCATGCAGCTGGGTTATTCCAGTGTGGATATTTTTGTGCCTTAGTGTTCACAGAGCTACCCAGGATTCCTCACCTGGTTTTCCACTACCAGCTGCTTGTTCTGGAAAGAAGGAATTGGTGAGGCAGAGCCAAGGCTGCCTCTGCCCTCGGCAGCCGTGTAGACATTTCTCATCCCCACGAGTGATAACAAGTGGAGAAGAAGCGCCGACCGTGGGGAAACACGGTGAATATTTTATGAGCTGTTAAACATTTATTAATCATTCATATGCAGATGATTAAAAAATTAATACAAAATCTGAGAATGATTTAGGAAGGAGTGAGCTCATGCTGACAGATGTGAGGAGCTGCTGGAAGGGGAGGGCGAGGGGAGGAGACGGCACTGGAGTCCTCTGGAAGCAATCCTGTCTGCTTTGCAAATATCAAACAAGACAAATTCAGCAGGGCCCCAGGTCCTCCAGCCTGCAGCAGTGAGCTGGGGGTCAAACAGGGACAGGCAGAGACAGCAGAGGCAGGTAAGGACAGGCAGGAGCAGACAGGGGTGAGTAGGGACAGACGGGGTCAGGCAGGAGCCAGCCTCTGGCAAGGACACAGCATTGGCCCTGCTTCTAATTAAACCCACAGAAGTTTGTGTGAAGTAACCAGAAGAGCTTGAACTTTTCCCTTCCCTTCCCTTCCTTCCCTTCCCCTTTTCCCTCTCCTCTTCTCTCCTCTCCTCTCCTCTCCTCTCCTCTCCTCTCCTCTCCTCTCCT
>NW_024582054.1:36035287-36046212 GCF_017639235.1 Corvus kubaryi
CTCTCCTCTCCTCTCCTCTCCTCTCCTCTCCTCTCCTCTCCTCTCCTCTCCTCTCCTCTCCTCTCCATCCTTTCCCATCCCTCCTGTGTGGATAACAAGCAGCACAATCCTGTCTCTGCTTCTGTGCTGCACTTCCAGTGTTCCCATTTTTAGCATGAATAAGGAGAAGATTTGTGTTTTTCTTCCCCATCTGACATAGCCTCTACCCCAGGAAGACTTTGGCACGAGGTGATCTCAGGAGATAAACCCGTCAGAGCGCAGAGCCTGCGGGCTGTGCTCGTTCCAACATTACTCCTGATAATCTCATTCTTTGCATAACAAAAGGAAAAAGCTACATCTGATAGTTGTTGCTTCCATGGCGCAGGCGTTTCGGGGGCTTCACTGTCACCTGCTCGTCACAAACACCACGGGAATTTAAATTGGTTGTGAACAGAAAAGGGAGAAGGTTCCCTCGTTGTGCCACTATTGGCTGCCAGAGCTGGGGCAGCACAGCGAGGGCACCTGGGGGATTGACCTTCCCGGGATGAACGCGGCTCCATAGCCCTGCCCGGGCAGGGGCACGGCCAGCAGTGACCTCGGGGTGACAGAAACTGGGGCTTCGAAATAAACACCAGGAGCTGTCTCCTGCTCTCCGAGGAGCAGCCTTGGTACCATGCTCTGCTCCAGAAAGAGCACAAGACAAAGAGAGGAACAGCACCGATCTACAGCCAGGATAGAGAGAATCAGAGGATCCCAGACTGGCTGGGGTGGGAAGGGACATGAGAGCTCATCCAGTGCCACCCCTGCCGTTGGCAGGGGCAACTGCTCCCAGCCCCAATGTCCAGCCTGGCCTTGGGCACTGCCAGGGATCCAGGGGCAGCCCCAGCTGCTCTGGCAATTCCAGCCCAGCCCCTGCCCACCCTCCCAGCCAGCAATTCCCAATTCCCAATCTCCCATCCAGCCCTGCCCTCTGGCACTGGGAAGCCATTCCCTGGCTCCTGTCCCTCCAGACCTTGTCCCCAGTCCCTCTCCAGCTCTCCTGAAGCCCCTCTAGGCCCTGCAAGGGGCTCTGAAGTCCCCTGGGACTGATTATTTTCAAGAGGATGGTTTTTCTTCCCTGTGGCTGGCTGAAATGCCAACAGAAATCCTGAGCAGGAGCCTCTGTGACCTTGGGAATAGTTATTAAAATGAAAAAATAGTGAATTTGTAGGAATTAATTTGACTCCTGGAAGGTTTCACAGGAACAGAAAGCTTTTGCCTAAAAAGGAGATAACTTAAAAGAGATCAGGTAGGTTTTAAGATTCTGATTGAATTACTTAGCTCTATTCACACACAAAAAGAGAGAAAAAGGCAGGGGGCAGGGAACTGAATGAGACTGAAATATTTCCTGTATATTTGACTAAATAATTGTTTATTCTCACCTCACAGAATTGAACGGAGAGAGATCCCGTGGAATCCACTGGTGAGTTGCCCCCAGTGACATGTGAAATGGAGCCAGACTGAAACCCTTGAGGTTCTGGTTACAGTAGTGAGAAAAATAAGATTTGTCCATTTCTGTGGGCAGTAATGACAATTTATTCTCTTCTAATCACAGTCTTCTATCAAAATTTCTCCAGCGTGATATGAGCATCTATTATAGCAGCTCCACATCGTGCTCTGAGAAACTCAACAATAAATGGGTTTAATTGTATTTAAAATGATGGTAATAATTCAGGTATGTACAATACACACACCATGTTACTGATTGCACAGAAGGTATGTCTAATGTCATATTTGCTAACTAATTTCCCTCAGAATGGCAGCACCAGCAGCCTGTGTGTGGTGGGGGATTCAGGGTGGGGGCAAGGAGACGTTGTCTCTGCAATGAAATGACACTGCCCTTTCTCCTGTCTTCGTGCTCCTTCTGCCATGACAAATAGATTTAATTTCAGAGCTTTCTAGGAAATTGCATCAATATTTAACCTAATTCTGGGAAGTTGCTTTGAAAATGTAAATTCTGTTCCTTACCCCCAGCAGCGACACAATCCCACCATGCTCACTCAGGACAGGAGCAGTGGTGCCCAGTGCCTGCCTGGCCCAGCACGTGTGAGTCCATGGACCCCTCCCGGGGGCCCTGGGACACCTCTGCAAGTGACAGAAGGACAGGAGGCAGCCTCAGGTTGCACCAGGGAGGTTCGGGTTGGATATTAGGGAACAATTCTTCCCAGAAAGGGTTGTCCAGCCCTGGCACAGCTGCCCAGGGAGCTTTGGAGTCCCCATCCCTGGAGGGATTTCAAAGCCCTGTGGATGTGGTACCTGGGGACATCGGGCAGTGTGGCCCTGGCAGTGCTGGGGGAGGGGTTGGACTCGATGGTCTGAGAGGACTTTTCCAACCTAAATGATTCTGTTCTATGATTCTGAACTGAATAAGTGGCGATGCAAACCTCAGGGAACATTTGCATTATTAAAATCACAGCAAATTGGAATTGCTGAAAAGGACGTTCCTGAACCTTCTATTGGTTTTAGGTCTTTGAAACCAGTGGGGAGCCCACATTTCAAACATGAACCATATGGTTTCTGAGATTACAAAAGATGAAATTTTGTTTTGCAGTGCAGCACACTGCCCCTGTCATCCTCAGCCCAGAACAGGACTTTAATGAAGGAAAATCACCATCAGATGACAGGGATTTCTGTCCTGGAGTTGGCTCCTTCAGCTCATGAGCACCACCACTAACAAGGCCCCCGGGCTGTCATCACATGTGCCCTGGGTGGTGGCACCACCTCACCCTGAACACGCCTGGTTCTCCTTCCAGTCGTGCCAGACCCACGGAGCCAGCCAGGCTCCAGCCTCAGCGGGGTGGGCTCAGCCTGACTCCCTGCTCCATGTCCCCAGCACTGCCTGTCCTA
Source organism: Corvus kubaryi (assembly GCF_017639235.1). NCBI lineage: Eukaryota > Metazoa > Chordata > Aves > Passeriformes > Corvidae > Corvus > Corvus kubaryi. Next base: position 36,038,153 of record NW_024582054.1, read on the forward strand.
GGGGAGCCGCACCTCGTCCTGTCTGCACCTGGACCAGGGCAGGAAGAAAAGGAATGGGTTTGAATTGGTTCAGTCCAAGGGAGGTGAGTGAATGTGCAGAAAACAGCATCTCCTTCAGTGCAGTCACCAGCTTCACCGAGGCACAGGGACCACGGCAGATTTTGGGACAAGCTGAAACAAGGCCACACTTGTCAGTGTGACTGGTCCTTCCAGATATATGGCAGAAAATAAGATTTTAATCTTGCCAGTTGCTGTGGCTTTAAAGAGTGAGACGAATTGCTTCACAAGAGGGGCTTCTGCCTTTGGACTCCTCAGGCTCAACGTTTTTTTTTTGGACATTGCATTCAAATATCAGCAGGATCTGATGGGGTCTGAGCACAGAACCATAGAAGAGTTTGTGTTGGAAGGGACATTTTAAAGGCCATTTAGTCATTTGGTGGTGTCTTTTAAGCATCCTAGGTAGGAATGACAGAACTGTGAGGTTTGGGTATAAAAATGCACAACAGGAGGGCAAGGAAAAGCCAGAGGGCCGTGATGCCCCTGGCTGCCATGGGCCTGGGCTGAAGCACACTGCAACAAGCAGTGTTAGCAGGATCATGCTTTTATCTATCAGGAGGCAATACTCAAGGATGCCTGGGATAAAACAAGCTTGAAGTAGCAAGGTAATGCCATTGGACTTGTGGATCATGTACCAGGACTGCAGACAAGATCCATCCATAGTGGTCCCACCAGTGTGGGACAGCTGCTGCCCCAACCCACTGTCCCAGCCTGATGGCACAGAGCTGTGCTGGCACAGGGGGCATGGGAGGGCAGCCCCAGGACCAGACTGGTCAGTGCAAGGGAGACCTGGCTGTGGCAGAGTGTGAAATGGAGGGGTAGTGCCAGGGGGTTTCTGTCCCTGCCTGTGGATGCCCTTTCTCACGGATGTAGCTCTAACGCATTTGAAGCCCTGTTGGAAAGCTGGAATGAAACCTCAAACTGCCTCTGTTGTTACTGTCAAAAGCCTTAAACCCAGACAAAAGTGCCTCACTATCCCGGACCTGAGATCCCTCCTTCTGGGGGAACTTTTATATCTGGTTTTTTTATCTCCCAAGATTTGGCCTGTCCATGGCACCGCAGTGTCCATCCTGAAGCTGCATCCTGGGCTGGCAGCTTCGTCCTGAGGAGGGATGTGCTCCTGAGAGCACTGAAGATGAGATTTCACTCCCTGGAGCCCTTGTCTTACCTGAACAACAGCAAATCTCTGTAGAACCTTCCCTTGGGGGTGAGCAGGAGGATAAACCCTGACTCCTGGGGCAGCCAAATTTAAATGTGTTACTCCTTCAAAGCATGGCTGAAAGGCCTCTCTTGCTTTGCCCCTCGCTGCTGGGATGGGAATTTGAGAGATCAGGCATCCATGTGGAAGCACAAGTTTCTCCCTACAGCCACTGGGGCTGGGATCTGATGGAAATCAGCAGCACGCGCATTTATTGTGCTGTTGGTGAAATGTGCAGAGGGGCACAGCAGGGCAGGGAATGCAATTTCAGTTTAGGCTTTTGAACTGGAGCTTAATTATATCCCAGAATTTACTCTGCCCTTCACACGGGGCTGTAGCTAGACCAAGATTAATTATGCTGTGGAGATCTCTCCCCCTCTGGCCTAACTTTCTCTAACTGGTTGCCTGTGTATTTTGACTGGGCAATAAACCATTTTCTGAGGACAGGAAAACTCCAATTTCTCTTTGCTATTAGCAGTACGGGTTTTTCTGCATTGGGAAGGTTCATCAATTATACCAACATAATTACCATATAACCATACTACAGTAATTATTTCACTATAGCTCTTCCTGTAGTGACTGCTATTGAATAAAGCAGCTTTTTCAATATACCTTAAATCTATTCCCCAGCAACATCGACTAAATCAAAACACGTCCTGTTACTGAAGAACAACCACTTTGTGCTGGGGATTTTGCTGGAGGAGGCAAAGCTGCTGAGCTGCAGCGGTCGCGCAGGTTGTGGCAGTAAAATAGGGCTGGGTAAAACCCTCAGAGCAGCGCTGGCGGCTCCTCACGGCCCCCTGGGCTCTCCGAGGAGTGGGAGACCTCCGGCCTCTGCTGCCCCAGAGCTGGGACCTGGCCTGGGGACAGCGGGATCGTAGCTCTGCCAGAGCTCAGGGAGGGTTTGGACAATCCCTCAGGCACAGGCTGGGATTGTGGGGGTGTCCCCTGAATGGGCGGGAGCTGGACTCCATGGTCCTTGTGGCTCCTTCCAACTCGGGATATTCTGTGATTCTGTTACTCTATGATTTCCTTGCAGAGGAGACATGGTTTGGGTCCTGTTGTTGTTATCAGAGCACCTTCTCTCCCAGTCGCTCAGAAGGGAGAAGAGAGCACCCAGGGACATGAGCTGGCCATGCCTGTGTGGGGGGCTGGCCCTGAGACTGGAAGGGGATGAACCATCCACTGGTGTGGGATCACAAGCCGGCCACAAGCCCCTGTGGCAGGTGGTAGATCCTGAGAAGGACGTGTTTCATCGTTTTGATCCTTCTGGAGGCAACCAGAGCCACAGACCATGGGGAGGAGCTGAGTATCCCTGGTGGTCTGGTCTGTGTGTGCCCATCACTGGCTGCTCACGCCCACCCCTGCAGTGTGGGGTTGCTGGGACCCTGAGGGGGAAAGCTCAGGAAAGCTCTGTAGGAGCAGGGAAAGCAGCCACAGGCAGGGTGGACGCCTGCTGCAGGCCCAGCCTGGAGACAGAATCCTGCACGGGGCCTTCCACACCCCCAAAGGCGTGTGGCTCTCCCGTTCCAGGTGTACCACCCATCTGGGACTGCACAGCCATCGCTGCTGGGTCTGTGCCACTCTAAGTCCCCCATCAGGAGGCGGTTCAGAAGGAGTTTAAGTCTGTGGGGTTCGTCCTCAGCCCCACCCATCTCTGCTGGCATTTGCAGTTACCATTATTGCAGCGCCCACTTGCAGTAAAACAAATGGTTTAAACCTCATATCATTTTGCAATTCATGATACATAAACCCAAGAGAAGCAAAATAAACTTGTCTGAAAAGAATAAATTAGCTGCTTATTTCAGGAAACATGTGCTCAGGTGTTTGACAAAAGCATTTTGTTCTGCAGTACTCCCCAGGCAGTGCTTTGTGTGCTGAGCAGCACGAGGAACTCAGCTGGGCATCGGTCTGAGCCGAGTCCCCGGGGCTGAGCAGCTCAGGGGATTTCGTGGCCGTGGGAGTCAGCTGTGGGTGACAAGTGCAGCAGTCCCCATCCATTCCCGTGTGCAGCTCCTGTCCCAGCCCAGCGAGGAGCCGTGCCCTCCCTGGGGCTTCGCAGCAGCTCCCAGCACTGCTCTGTGCACCTCTGTCACACAGGACCTTTTCCTTCTGCCTGACACTAGGGAAAGTTGGGAAAATAAGTGTTAACCTGCCTGATGTGGAGAGTAGAAATCAAGATATAATTTTGGGAAGCAGGACACTTTGGCATTGCCATGGTCATTCCCCCAGTGCCCATGTTTATGTTCACCTGGCAGAGAAATGGATGTTAAACCATAGAATCCCAGAAACCTTTGGATGGGACAGGACCTTAAAGCCCGTCTCATTCTTCCCCTTGCCACACCTCCCACTGTCCCAGTGTTCTCCAAGCCCCAATGTCCAGCCTGGCCTTGGGCACTGCCAGGGATCCAGGGGCAGCCCCAGCTGCTCTGGGCACCCTGTGCCAGGGCCTGCCCACCCTCACAGACAGCAATTCCCAATTCCCAGTCTCCCATCCAGCCCTGCCCTCTGGCACTGGGAAGCCATTCCCTGGCTCCTGTCCCTCCATCCCTTGTCCCCGGTCCCTCTCCAGCTCTCCTGAAGCCCCTTTAGGCCCTGCAAGGGGCTCTGAGCTCTCCCTGGAGCCTTCCATTCTCCAGGTGAGCACCCCCAGCTCTCCCAGCCTGGTTCCAGAGCAGAGGGGCTCTGGCCCTTGGAGCCTCTCCATGGATTCCTCTGGGCTCTCTCCAGCAGCTCCACGCCCATCTTGTGCTGGGGGTCCCAGGGCTGGACGCAGTGCTCCAGGGGAGTTCCCATGGATATGCCCCAAGATTTCCAAGTGTTTCTTTCAAGGGGTTGCCCTGGCCTTGCAGGTCAGGTCCCCCTCCCTGCACGCTGCCCCACGCTCTGCCCGTGGGATGCCGCTGTGTGGGAGCTGCACCATGAGAGCTGTCTCCTCTCACAGAGTATCCTGAAGAGGGATCCCACTGCTCAGGTTCCCTAAAACATCCCTGGTTTATTGTGGTAACACATCCCTGAGATGGTGAGCCCAGTCCCAGGCACAGGGAGGAGCTGCCTGCACTCTTTAGGGTGATCAGACCAGCAAACTGGTTCTCCCAGCACTTGGTAAAGGTCATGGAAAATCCATCCGGAGGCTGCTGTGGGATGGCAAGGATCAAAGGTGCGAGCCCCCTGTCCCAGGTGGAATGTGGGTTCCCACCTGGCGACACATCTTGTGCGCTTGGGTTTTGCTTTGTGCCCCCACACACCCCAGGCGTGGCACCGCTGAGGGTCCGTGGTACCCACAGTGCCCAGGGCTGCCCACGCTCGTGCTCCCTTCACGGCAGGTTGGGAACCAAACCCAAGGGTCACGGAGCTGAACCAGCGGCTGCACCTGCTGAGGAATGTTTGCACAGCAGCGTTTGACACACCCAGGGCCTGCAGCCAGGGGCTGCTGAGGGTGCACGTCTCTGACAACCAGATAAGCCTTATCTGTGCTTTCATAGCTGATGCAAAAAAGCCGAGATGAATGACACGAAAAATGATAACTGGGGAACAACTCTTTAATGTTTCTCCATCCTAAGGACTGGGGGTCACTGAACAAATAATCTAACAGCGGATTTAAAATAAAAACAGAGTTTAATTAGTAGAACTGCTCTTCCACATAATCCATAATTAAACACAGAGCTGAGAGCCACGGGAGGGTTTGGAAAATAAAAATATAGATATACTCCAAATAATTACACGCATTCAGGACAAAAAGATCCACAAACTAATTGGGTTGTGCACAGAAGGTGAAATTGTGTCTCCACTGAAGCCTGTGCTAACATTCAATTTATGTTAATTAGACTCAAATTTAACACCTCCGAGGCAGTGCTGAGCACACAGGTGTAAGTTAATGAAACAGGACACATTGACTTTTACTTTCTGATGCCTATTAGTATTTATATGTTTGGTATTAATTAATGAAACTGTATTTCTGTTTATATACAATTTCATGAGAGCTTCCTCATGAGTCCAGAAAATCCTTCTTTAAGCATCCCTTGCATTCAGCCCTTTTTAATCCTATTCCACTCAGGGAACTGTCCTTTACTCAGACACAACCTATTGCCTTTCTAAATCCAACTGTAATGCAGAAAAGGGACGCGCTCAAGTTTTCCTGTCCCCATGAATGGAGACAAATGCTCAGCCAAACAGGAGGCAGATAATTTCCCTTCTTCTCTTTTCCCCCTGGATTCTCCCAGTGCCATATTCTCTTTCTTTGTTGCACTTCTCATGCAACACTGATTGTAACCAACACTTTTGGACCCAGCACAAATAAAAAAGATTAGGAGAGAAGAGCCCTCCTGGAAGAAGCACTGCATCCCTGCAGGCGTTTTATCCCCTCTGAAGCCAGCGATGGTTCATCTCCGAGAGCACAGCAGAAAATAATGAGCTCATTTGTTGTTTGTTTGTTTTTCCCTCTTGGCAGAGCAGCCAGCAACCAGGAAACAAGCCTTTATTCTTCATGGATGATCAAATGGCTGATTTAGCCCTGAAAGACTTGCTCTTGCAAAATGCTTCGCCTTTCCTGGGCCAGCGAGGGCTCTGTCCCCTCGGCCAGCAGTCCCTGTGCACCAGGCGATGCCCTGCAGGTGACTGGGCAGTGCCAGCTGCCCCGAGGAGCAGTGCCCAGCGTGGCTGTGTCCATGGCGAGTTCTGAGCAGAGCACAGGGAAGGTGCCCAGAGTCGCTCCCTGTGGTGAGGCCTCGGGGAGGGCAGCACAGCCTGGGTGGGGTGTCCATGGGACACGTCCTCCCTGCACACCCCTCACCCTCCCAGCAGCAGAGATGGCCAGGCATGGACAGAGCCATGGAACCATGGAATTGTCACGGTTGATAAGGGCACTGAGTCCAACCATCAACACCCCATGACACCGTGGTCACCAGCGAGCCACGTCCTCGAGTGCCACATCCAGCCATTTCTTGGCCACTTCCTGGGATGGTGACTCTGCTACTGTCCTGGGCAGCCCCTGCCAATGCCTGACAACCTTTTCTGTGAAAAGAATTTCCAAATATGCCACCTAAGCCTCCCCTGCTGCAACCTGAGGCCGTTTCCTCTCGTCCTGTTCTTTGTTACCTGGAGAAGAGACCAACACACGCCTGGCCCCACCCACCTGTCAGGGAGCTGTGGGATGTGCAGGAGGTAGGAATGGCCATTCCACTTCAGAGATGTCCATAAACAACAGCTGTGAGCTCAAGTGGTCAAAAGCCATTCGAATATATGTAACAACTAAAGGGGTCCTGGGTATTTCTAGAATCAACAGACAGGTTTGGTGGTTTGGTTTTTTCTGTTTGTTTGTTTGGGTTTCTTTTTTTGGTTGTTTTTATTTTTGTAGTTTTTAAGGAAGAGGTTTCCATCTGGTCTTTAAGCCTGACCCATATTTTCCCCTTTCCATTGCAGCAAAGCTGGGCTGGGACTTGGATGTTGTCTCAGGTGTGCTGAGCACCACCTGGGGCCCTGCAACAACCCAGATGTCTCACCAGCATCAGCCAGAAAGGGCTCAGGGAGGCCGGTGGGCGACATGGGAACCTCCCCAACAGCCTTGGCTCCAGTGGGATGTGGAGGAGACGTAACGATGCCAGCTGATGGGAAATGGCAGGATGGAGAGGCACAGCTCCGGAGCAGGAAGATCCCCTGCTGGAGGGAAACTGCCACCGGTCCAGGGGAGAGGCAGGTGAATGAAAACATCGTGGTGATGAGGATAGAGTTAATTGCGTCAATGAACATTATACTGGCTCATTAAATCCATCCTGTCCAAACCCTTCTCCTGCGCTTTTCTGGGTCTGACTTCAGGAGTAACCATTCCCTCTGCTTGTGGAAGGAGCTCGTTAGGGCCCACGGGATGCCCGCATGCCAGCTCCTCCCTCCCTGCTTTCAGGAAGGTTTTTGGATACATGTGCATTCATCTTGTAGTTTATGTTGTATCTTAAAAAGGACAAATTACAGAGCTGGGTACACCTGAGAGTAACATTTGCTCGAGCTCACTAAATGCAGCTTTTTTTGACAAATGTGCCTTTGTATCCAGACCGTGGAGTCTCTAAAGTGCCAAAAACTACACTCAGTTCCTGGATAATTGCCTGATCTCACAGGAGATGGGAGAGGTTGAAAAAGTAATTGAAGGATCCTGATGAATTCCAGCCTGAGACAATTTTCCGGAGAGCCAGGAGGTTTCTCTACCTTGAGTTCACTCTCCAGATACGTTTCATTCCCCCATGGAAAAACACCCCGAATCTGCCCCAGATTCCCAAGAGGAGCTGGAAGGAGCCTCCCCAGGCTTGAACTGCTGGTCTGGAGCTTTTCCCAGGCAAAGGACCCACCACAGGGACACCTGGGGAAAGGGCTGCACTGGGAACAGGGCAGGGGCAGCAGAGCTTGGGAGCACTAAAATCGGGTGGCGTCGGCAGGTGCTGGTGGAGAAATGCCTGGAGAGGTCCAGCCCAGCCTGCAGGGACGGGATGGATGGATGGATGGAGGGATGGGTGGATGGATGGATGGATGGATGGAGGGATGGATGGATGGATGGATGGATGGATGGATGGATGGATGGATGGAGGGATGGATGGATGGAGGGATGGAGGGATGGATGGAGGGATGGATGGATGGATGGATGGATGGAGGGATGGATGGAGGGATGGATGGAGGGATGGATGGATGGATGGATGGATGGATGGATGGATGGATGGATGGAGGGATGGAGGGATGGATGGAGGGATGGATGGATGGATGGATGGATGGAGGGATGGATGGAGGGATGGATGGAGGGATGGATGGATGGATGGAGGGA
>NW_024582054.1:36046312-36049236 GCF_017639235.1 Corvus kubaryi
GGATGGAGGGATGGATGGAGGGATGGATGGAGGGATGGATGGATGGATGGATGGATGGATGGATGGATGGATGGATGGATGGGTGGATGGAGGGAAGGAGGGATGGATGGATGGATGGAGGGATGGATGGATGGATGGAGGGATGGATGGAGGGATGGATGGAGGGATGGATGGAGGGATGGATGGATGGATGGAGGGATGGATAATTGGATGGATGGATGGATGGATGGATGGATGGATGGATGGATAATTGGATGGATGGATTGATGGAAAATTGGATGGATGGATGCCGTAAGCAGGAGAGGGTGTTTGGTCCTGAGCACCACACTGAACCAATCTCTTCTGATTTGTTCCCACGAATTTATGAGCCCAGAAGGAGCATTAGTAGCCCAACCCAGAGCCTAGTAAAACAGATAGCTGAGACAGAAATCTCCCCTGGCTCCATTCCCTGACATTATCTTCTTTCCATCCCAGCCTCCTGTTGTTCACCCATCTCCCCACATCAGCTACAGAGGTGTTTGTCCCAGCCAAAGAAAAAATACCATTATTTTTCCAGCCAAACTATCAGGAACAGGCACATAAGCCCCTCATGGCAGCTCCACAGCAGGGCTGCAGCACCAGCATATGCTGCTCCAGGGCTGTCCCTGCCTTTATCCCGCTCCAGCATCTCCGTGGGTATGGAAGGGGCCACCAGAGAGGATCCTGCCCCTGGCCAGCAGCACAGGCAGCAACAGAACATCCTGGGCTCTGCGGCTGCCAGCCCTGGAGCCCGGGAAGCACTCACGGAGCCCGGGACCCAGGCTGTGCTCCCTGCGCAGCCACAGGAACAGCCCGGTCACAGAGACCCTCGGGGCACGATTTGACACCTGAGAGCCAGGGACAATCTCCTCGGGCTCTACCGAGTGTAGGGCTAAAAGCAGCTGTCCTGCTGGTTCCCCCCACCCCCCGCCCCCGGCAGCCCAAACACAGGAGTGTTAACAGCAGTTTTCACTTCATTCCCTGGAGAAATAATCTGGAGTTTGGGAATTCTGTTTGTCCTAAAGATATTTGATCAGGAAATTGATAACCTTTAATGGACTGTGGCTTACAGCAAGGGAAGTTTTTTAAAAACGATCTTGAAGTGAAGGGGGATTTTACTGGTTTCCTATAGTGGGTTCTTTACAAAATCACAGAATCTTTAAGGTTGGAAAGACCTTTAAGATCATCAAGCCCAACCACCACCACTAATGTATGTCCTCAAGTGCCATATCCACATATTTTTTAAATATTCCTAGGGATGGTGCCTCCACCACTGCCCTGGACAGTCTGTGCCAGAGCTAGATAACCCTTTTCGTGAAAAGAAATTTCCTAAAATCCAATGAAAACCTCCTCTGGTGAACTTGAGGCCATTTCCTCTCATCCTGTCGCTTGCTGCTGGGAGAAGCTCTGTTCCGGGGCCGCAAGGGAAGCTCCGGCGTGGCTGGCCTGGGCTGAGCCGGGGTGGGGGCCCGGCTGTGCAGAGCCCTGCCCAGACGCTGAGGATGCACCAGCCCAGCACCCCGTGCTGCAGGGAGCTCATCCCAGCCGGGACGCAGCCCTGCCCAGAGCCCGGCCCAGCCACCACACCCGGGGAGCCTCAGAAAGCAAACAAACCTCCCAGCGCTCTGCAGGAGCAGACAGGGGTTTAACAACAACCACAGGTGAGAAAAGGGCATTTTGTCCTCAAGGCAGTGGAATGTAAAGGTGGAGGTTCTTTGTGCCCCTACACAGAGACATCCCCGAGCTCAAGGGGCACCCTCCTGCTCCAGCACCGACAGGATGTCAATGTTCACCCTGCGCCCTCAGCCACACAAATTAATTCTTTGCACTGAGAAAATAATTTAGAGAATTTTATTCAAGGCTCTGGAGAGTAACTTTTAATTTTTCATTCTGAGATATTGTAAACCCCTCTGCCTCAGATTGGATAAAAGTGATGAATTTTAAATACGTGTGACGCCATTCATCTTCCACTTGGTGAGGTGACCGCAGTGCTCATTTATAACCAACCACGGTGACACCTTCCATGGAATTCAGAATGAATAGAAAGGCTGAAAATAATCCATTCTGAAATAATTGTGTTCTGCTGACTAAGAAGCTCCAATTTTCAATTTATCTTCACATTTTGCTATTCTAAATCTGCCAGCAATTAGTTTTTCTCTGCATACAGGAGCATGAGCAGGCCACAGGCAGGGGAAGGATGTGCTGCATCCTCCTGATACGAGCATTCCAGAAACCTGAGGAGCCTGTGAACAGAGAGCTGTAATCTCATCTGCACAAAACATGGATCAGCAACCAATGTGGAAAGCAGCAAATGGAAATCAGATGTAACCATTTCAGTATTTTTTTACACAGAAGATGTTAATCCTTGTTCTGCTGAGACAGAGGTGTGGCCTTACATCCTCCCTTACACCTGAGACCTGCATTTCATTTTAGGTAATAAGTGAAACAAAAATCTTCCCAGAATGTGCTCGATATTGAATCAGGATATTAAAAAATGAGCAGGCTCTAAAAATATCCCTGTGTTCATCCCCCTGCTCCCAGGGAGGCAACACAGCCGCGGCTCACCAGGTGCCGTGGACAGGGGCTGCCCACCAGCTCCAAGGAGAAATGGGCTCCAGGATCGTTCCCAGCAGCATTTGAACAGAAATAGTGCAGCTCTCCTTCGTGCCAGGACAGTGCTAAGTCCCACACAGGTAACGCATCCCCTGCACAGGTAACACACCCTGCTCAGGTAACACATCCCCTGATCAGGTAACACACCCTGCTCAGGTAACACATCCCCTGCACAGGTAACACATCCCCTGCACAGGTAACGCATCCCCTGCTCAGGTAACACATCCCCTGATCAGGTAACAGATCCCCTGCACAGGTAACACACCCTGCTCAGGTAACACATCCCCTGCTCA
>NW_024582054.1:36049246-36050243 GCF_017639235.1 Corvus kubaryi
GGTAACACACCCTGCTCAGGTAACACATCCCCTGCTCAGGTAACACATCCCTGCACAGGTAACACATCCCTGCACAGGTAACACACCCTGCTCAGGTAACACATCCCTGCACAGGTAACACATCCCTGCTCAGGTAACACATCCTGCACAGGTAACACATCCCCTGCACAGGTAACACACCCTGCTCAGGTAACACATCCCCTGCACGGGTAACACACCCTGCTCAGGTAACACATCCCCTGCACAGGTAACACATCCCCTGCTCAGGTAACAGACCCTGCACAGGTAACACATCCCCTGCTCAGGTAACGCATCCCCTGCTCAGGTAACACACCCTGCTCAGGTAACACATCCCCTGCACAGGTAACACACCCTGCACAGGTAACGCATCCCCTGCACAGGTAACACACCCTGCTCAGGTAACACACTCCCTGCTCAGGTAACACATCCCTGCACAGGTAACACATCCCTGCACAGGTAACACACCCTGCTCAGGTAACACACTCCCTGCTCAGGTAACACATCCCTGCACAGGTAACACATCCCTGCACAGGTAACACCCCCTGCACAGGTAACACATCCCCTGCTCAGGTAACACATCCCTGCACAGGTAACACATCCCCTGCTCAGGTAACACATCCCTGCTCAGGTAACACATCCTGCACAGGTAACACACCCTGCACAGGTAACACATCCCCTGCTCAGGTAACACATCCCTGCACAGGTAACACACCCTGCACAGGTAACACATCCCCTGCTCAGGTAACACATCCTGCACAGGTAACACACCCTGCACAGGTAACACATCCCCTGATCAGGTAACACATCCCCTGCACAGGTAACACCCCCTGCACAGGTAACACATCCCCTGCTCAGGTAACACATCCTGCACAGTTAACACATCCCTGCTCAGGTAACACATCCCCTGCTCAGGTAACACATCCTGCACAGGTAACACATCCCCTGCACAGGTAACACATCCCCTGCTCAGGTAACA
>NW_024582054.1:36050343-36054827 GCF_017639235.1 Corvus kubaryi
AACACACCCTGCACAGGTAACACATCCCCTGCTCAGGTAACACATCCTGCACAGGTAACACACCCTGCACAGGTAACACATCCCCTGCTCAGGTAACACATCCTGCACAGGTAACACACCCTGCACAGGTAACACATCCCCTGATCAGGTAACACATCCTGCACAGGTAACACACCCTGCACAGGTAACACATCCCCTGATCAGGTAACACATCCCCTGCACAGGTAACACCCCCTGCACAGGTAACACATCCCCTGCTCAGGTAACACACCCTGCACAGGTAACACCCCCTGCACAGGTAACACATCCCCTGATCAGGTAACACATCCCCTGCACAGGTAACACACCCTGCACAGGTAACACATCCCTGCTCAGGTAACACATCCCCTGCACAGGTAACACACCCTGCTCAGGTAACAGACCCTGCACAGGTAACACCCCCTGCACAGGTAACACATCCCCTGCACAGGTAACAGACCCTGCACAGGTAACACATCCCCTGCACAGGTAACACACCCTGCTCAGGTAACACATCCCCTGCTCAGATAACAGACCCTGCTCAGGTAACACATCCCCTGATCCGGTAACACACCCTGCACAGGTAACACCCCCTGCACAGGTAACGTGTCCCTGCCCATGGCAGGGCTGGAATGAGATGGGCCTTCAGGTCCCTTCCAACCCAAACCACCCTGGGGTTCTCTGGGGAAAAGTTTGGGCGAGGTGTTCTACCTCAAACATCCTTTCATTCCAAACTGAGGCAGAGCTGCCCATGCAGCAGAGGGCAGAGCCAGAACAGCTGCAGGTGTTATTTCCTTGCAGTCAAAGGGTTTGTGATCTTTTCCCATGGAATTTACATCCCCCAGCAAGGTAACACAGCTTAACTGCTTGGAAATGTTCCAGGCCAGGTTGGATGCGGCGTGGAGCAACCTGGGATAGTGGAAGGTGTCCCTGCCCATGGCAGGGGGTGGAACAAGATGGTCTTTAAGATCCCTTCCATCCCAAACCATTCTGGGATTCTGTGTGGCAGAAGCCCCAGCAATACCAGGAGGGGCGGCAGGTTTCAGGCTTGGGGGGTGGGACATGGGGACCACACGTCTGGATCCAGAGGAACCAGAATCCCATCATTTCCATTAAATGTGGAAACCTTACAGTGCTTCGTTACCAAAAAGAACCCAACCCAAACCCCAAAAGTCACAAGGATTTGCAAGACAGAGGAAGCAAAAGGAGAGACAAACCCATTTGTTTGTTCCTTTGCTGTGTGGAAGCTGCAGAAGAATCAAAGATCTGGTTGTTTTGATTGACCATCAGCCTAGGAGTTAATTTTCTCGGTGCAGATACAGGAGTGATGGAAAATTCTTTCCATAAACCCAAGGGATCTTTTACATTTTGCCCATGTTGCAGCTCAGCCATGGGCACGGAGGGCTCAGCAATGCTGCGAGGATTTAAAAAGATTAGTGTGGGCATGTGTCCTGGTTTGTAATCATGGTGTGCCTCAATTAATGCACAATTTTCCAAGAAAATCCCCTCAGTCAAAGGACTGAAGCCTCCTGAGCGTCTGGCTGAGCTGCAGGCAGGTGCTGCTGCTGCTGTCATCAGTGTGTGAGGATTCTCTTCTGGAATACACTTAGCAGGTTTCACTGCTTTAGCCTCTCAGAGGTAAACCCATGGCTGGAGCTCCTTTAAAATTAATTGGCTTTTCTTCCTTAGAAGATCAGAGTGCATTGCAGAGAAGGAGCATTGCAGAGAAATGTGTTCACAACGTGACTGCAGAAACAACCAGCCTGGCTGGAGCCAGGGGTGCCCGTGGCAGTCACAGCCCGGGGCCACAGGGGCACACACAGGGACCAGAAATGCTCCTCGCACCTGCAAAAGCATCGTCCAGCAGGGGCAGGGGAGGCGACAGACCCAGACCTGTGTCAGGGTTAAACAGGATGACGGCAGAGCAGTCTCACAGCTCTGGTACTGCTTGTTGCAACCTTGAAATAAATAAAAACCCCACAATGTTTTAGAGCTTCAGAATTCAGGAGTCAGGAAATAACACGAACAGAGGAAAGCCAAGGCATGGCAGCACCAGAAGGGGAATTCTGAACTGCAGGGGGAAGGGTGGGATGTAGGAGGGTCTGTGTGTCCCGGGACAGCCGTGCCTTGTGCAGGCGGGGTTCAGCCAGAGGGGCTGTGTGCCCTGGGAGCGTCCCTCGTGCAGGAAGGGTGCAGCAGGCAGAGCTCCACCAGCCACGGCTGTGTCCAAAGGGAACACAGAAGGCTGAGAAGCTCCATGTGCCACTTGCCAGTACCATGATGCAACAAGAAAACCCATCTTTTCTGCTCTTCTGCCAGTTGTGAAGATGTATGATTTTTTTTTTTACTATTCAAAGTATGATTTTAATCATGAAAGTTGTGATTTGTAATTCTAATATTTACACAGAAAGCTCTTTTTCTTATGTCTCTCTCTATAGAGCAATATTGGAATCAAAGTGAGGGTTTCATTTCATACAGCTTTGAAGTTGATCCTTTTGACATTTCACATTTCCATGTCACACTTTTAATTATGAGAAAGAAGTTTCACTCATCATCACTCAATTTTTTGCATATTTCCTTCACTGCTTATTCCTCACTTCCATGGGCAAACTCAGAGAAAAGATGGGAGCAGGAAGAGTTGTGAGTGCCAGGGCTTTGCTCAGCCTGGGAACAGCCGGAGGGTTTTATCCTGGCTCTGGTGAACGACACACAAAAATCATGGAATCATGGAATGGTTTGGGCTGGAAGCGACCCTAAAGCCCATCCCACTGACCCCCTGCCACTGTCCCAGGGTGCTCAGAATGTGTCCCCCTGTGGGGAGCACACAGGCTGCTCTGGGAAGCTGGAATGGTTTAATCCTGAGGGACAGCACCTCAGGAGCAGGGCTGGTTCTGGGGCTGCTCCTGCCCAGATCCCATCCTCAATCCCAGGAAAGCAGCACCACGTCCCCTCCCTGGCTCTGGCCACTCTCCATGGTGCTCTGGGGCTGGAGGTGCTTCCCTAAAATTCCTGGCACCAGAGAGAGAAGTGGCTCCTTTTCGGAACAAAATCCCACATCCTCCCTACTGCTCCACGGGCACAGTGTGACTGTGGGTTGGTTCTTTCTGGGGGGCCAGAGGGAGAAGGAGGAGAAGAGTCACTGGTTTTGAAGCTAAGCAAATTGAGTTTTCAAGAGCCAATACAAAAGTGACTTTTGTGCCTGAATAAATTACTCGGAATTTAAAGTCTTCTCTCCTCCATGGGAAGCAAAGTGGCTGCTCCCACAACTTGCTTCTCTCCTTCCTTCTCTTCACAGCCATTCCATAACACAGAAATGTTCAGAACCCAACCTTTACTTACTCAGAGCAAACCTCAAAGCCAAGAGAGCCCTGGGATCTGCACAGTCCATCTGAAGATCACCGGGGTGGTTTTCCCAATCCAGACTCCCGGAACTTTGCCAGATCCGGGAAAGGAAGATTCCTCACCCCGCGGTTCTGCACCTGCCCTGCTCTGCGAGGAGCCCTGTTCACACACAGAACGGAGTCTGCGGCCTCGCTGTTTAATTTATTTACAAGGTCATCTTCTCTCCTGGGCTGTGGCAATTATTCCGCACGCTGCAGCCAGCGCAGCAAGCTCCTGGTGATGCACAGTCAGCTGCGGCTCCTCGCAGACAGCGGAGCGGGGACACGTGTGGCTGCGGGAGCACGCAGGGACGGGCAGTGCCGGCGAGGAGCGACGGGCCGCCGGGGATGCGGGGATGATGTTCGCGGCCGCGACAGCCCTTCCTGCCCGGGCAGCCTTGCCGTGGCTGCGGACGGCGCTCGGGGCGGCCCGGGCTTGTGTAACCCCATGAATAAAACACTGCGGAGAGAGTCCGGATGGCAGAGTCACCGTGTCCCCGCCAGCGCTCCGGGCCTCCTCCCGCGGCGAGGTCAGCTCTGCCAGCACACCCAGCAGCCCCGGAGAGCTGTCCCAGCTCCCCATCGCCGGCTGCTGTTGGATGAAAGAGAACGGGGGGCCCTGCAGGGTGTCTCAGGCTCAGGAGGTTGACATCCACCCGTCCGTGGGACAGCTGTGGAACAGCCGTGGGACAGCTCTGGGACAGCCCTGGGAGAGCCCTGGGACAGCTCTGGGACAGCTCTGGGACAGCCATGGGACAGCCCTGGGACAGCTCTGGGATAGCTCTGGGACAGCCATGGGACAGCCCTGGGACAGCCCTGGGACAGCCATGGGACAGCCATGGGACAGCTGTGGGACAGCCATGGGACAGCCATGGGACAGCTGTGAGACAGCTCTGGGACAGTTCTGGGACAGCCATGGGACAGCCCTGGGACAGCTCTGGGACAGCTCTGGGACAGCCCTGGGACAGCCCTGGGACAGCCCTGGGACAGCTCTGGGACAGCCATGGGACAGCCATGGGACAGCTCTGGGACAGCTCTGGGACAGCCATGGGACAGCTCTGGGACAGCCCTGGGACAGCCCTGGGA
>NW_024582054.1:36054837-36063781 GCF_017639235.1 Corvus kubaryi
GGACAGCCATGGGACAGCTCTGGGACAGCCCTGGGACAGCCCTGGGACACCTCTGGGACAGCTCTGGGACAGCCATGGGACAGCTCTGGGACAGCTCTGGGACAGCCCTGGGACACCTCTGGGACAGCCATGGGACAGCCCTGGGACAGCCCTGGGACAGTAATGGGACTCCTGCCACTGCACAGGCAAGGAGCAGTAAGTGCTGCTCTGCTGAGGTTATAACTATTGGTTTCACTGCTCAGCCCTGCTGGATCTCCCCAGCCCTGCGGATTGTCCAGGCATTCCCTGCCCAGTGGGAAAAGCCATCCTGTGCCTCACAAAAGGAAGTTCTCCTTCACCTGTGATGGAGATGGATCAAGCCTAAAAACTCGCCTTGGGAGCACAATATCGAGGGTGCAAGGGTTTGCGTGGCAGTCCTGTGACTGGCAGACACTTTTTACTTAAATCGTGTTTATAGTATCACATAAAAAAGAAAGAAATAACAAATTCCATGTCTCCCCAATCCAGAGGGAGTTCATGTGATAAAATACATAAAGGATCAGGCAGCTGTATCTCCTCTTGCTCCGAGTTCGTGTTTTCTAGCACAACACTGTGGGCAGTGTAATCCCTGCCTGCTGGAAATCGCTGCTCCCAAACCTCACTCCTGAGCTCTCTCGAAACTAAACTGCTGCCATTAATCCTTGCTTAAAAATCATACAATAATCATTCTGGATGCCTCCAAAAGGGCAGCAATGGAAGTTGTGACTCAGTTTGGTTCTTTAAAGATACAGAAAAATAAAAATATCCTCAGTGGAGCCTGTTGGCTCCGTGTTCACTGAGGACATGAACCCGGGAATGCACCTGCGGGAGCTGTCGGGGCTGTGATGCAGATACCAGCACACACTCGTGTGTCACAAGCACTGACTCATCCTGCTCAGGGCATGGATAAGAGCAGGAGTGGCACTGGATTGTCTGATTGGGAAAAAAAAGAGAAAAGTGTGTTTGTAAAAACAAGACCAAAAAAAAAAGGAAAACTGAACTGTTCTGATTGCGCAGCCCCGTGTTTGTCTCCCCCTATCCTGCAGGAACCCGCCCTCTTCTCACCGTCCGTGGTGATGACAATGGACAAGGATTTATGGGAGGGGAAGCAGACAGGTTTGTCCATGGCATTTGGGAAAAGCTTCATATCCCGGCTTGGCTCTGGGAATGACTCGGCTTCCTGTCAGAAGGAAGGGCTGGGAGAGCCTGGAGCTCCCGAAATAAAAGGTGTCGAATAACCTTAGAGAAGGTTATTAGAGAACCTTGAGCAGAAGATCCTGTAGGCAACAGAGGAGCTGGTGGGTCTCCCTTTGGCCCCTTCCAACAGCAAGCTGGCAGGGATCTTATCCCAGATAAACCCCCCTTATCTGCATTTCTTTAGCACCACGTTTAGTGCAAAAGAAGTTCCTCAGTGAGCCAGACTGGGGGAGCTGGGAGCCACCTTCCATCCTCTGTGAGTTTTCATCCTGTAGCTGCAGTTTGGTTTGGTTTAGCTCAGTTCCTTCCATTTAGGAAAAGCATCCCCAAGAGACAGCTCTGGCACCACACCCCCCACTGAACACCTGCTCCGTGTGTGCAACTCCAGGAGGGATTGACAAGGAACCTTTATTTTCCTCCTCTCACTGGTGAGTCCCTGGGGACAGGCCTGAGCCCTGGCACCAGCTGAGGGATGGAGTGGGAGTTATCTCAGGATGGGTGGCACAGAGCACCGGGGGCCCACTGCAGTTTTCTCAGTGCAGTCCCCCAGCTCATCCCTGCAGCCGACTGGGGAAAGCAGCCACTGCCCTGGATGTGGAAGCTGGAGTGATTCCAGACCTAGGGGGATCAAAGCTTTTGCCGTGGCATTCACCCTCCCCCCAGCACCCCCCCGTCCCTCCCAGCAGGAGGGCTCTGGGGGCTGCGCCACTGCTGGTGGCTCTGGGCATCCCAGTTGTCCTCTCCAGGCTCCCCAGTGTCTCCTCTCTCCTGGTTCCTGAGCACCTGGAGCATTTGGGAGCAATGTGGTGCCCAGCCCGGGCAGGGAATGGACTCAGGACCATCCCCACATGGCTTCTACTGCTCCCACCACAGAGGAAAAGCGAGAGCCACACCTCATTCCCTCCTTCCCTCTGCACGTCCCTCCAGCGCAGGTGGCCCTGCCGGGCTGTCATCGTGTCATCACCATCAAAAGTGAGCTGGATGTTTCTCAATAAGAGGCAAATGTTAATGTAATGGGAGAAGAGATTAAATTATGTACAACTGTTCTGACCCTTCCTGCTATACATCAGAAGCATGGGATAACAGGTCACGGAATAACTGTGCATATAAAAGAGAAGAATTTCCATCATTATAAATTCATGAGGATTCATAGGAAAAATTACTTGTTTGTTTATGCAGAACTGCAATATTGACCTGATTATAGGAATGCCAGGAAACCTCAGAGGAAGCCATAGGGCAGAGGGATCCCAGGCGGAGGCACGCAGGAAGATTAATACCATCGCTCACCAGATGTGACAACAGCTACCCTTGGAACATGAAGATATCTCAAAGTTAATGAAGAGATAGGAGCGAGATAATAAAGATAAACATGCCTTTTTGGGTTAGGCTGCCCCACTGCAGCCTCGTGCTGCTGCTAACGGGTTCTTCAAAGCCACGCTGATGACAGCGCTGCAAAGGAGAGATACTTCATCTTAAATCTGAAGTGAGGAACCAGGGGGTGCAGGATGTGGCACCAACATACAGATGACAGTGTCCTTGCCAAGGAAGCAAACAACCTTATTAAGGGAGAAAGGGGAAGAGATGGCTGTATTAGCAAGGAAAAGTGAGTCCAGGGAATACAGTTACAGCCAGGGATTGGTGTCAGTGTCTGTGCTGCCAGGCTGGAGGAGCAACTGTGTCAGCTGGGGACATCAGGGCGGGAATGGCACCCTCCCTGGCGCATGGGTTGTTTGTGTCGAGTTCCTTGGTCCTGAAGGCCTCCAGTGGTTACCTCAAAGCGGAGAGCAGCACTGCAGTAAATCCGGGCCAAGCCCTGCAGCACAAAGCTGTCACTGCTGAGGAGCCGCCCAACGCCGCCTGCCCATGCTCCTGCAGCCACCGTCGGTGTCACCACAGACAGGGGCTGTGCCACCCTACCACTGCTGCCGTGCCACCCTGCCACCCCGCTGCCATGTCACCCTGCCGCCATGTCACCCTGCCGCCGTGCCATCTTACGACTGTGCCACCCTGTCACTGTGCCACCCTGCTGCCGTGCCATCTTACCACTGTGCCACCCTGTCACTGTGCCACCCTGCCGCCACCTCTGGCTCCTCTGCTGCCTGCCACCCATCACTCACACACCTGAGAAGTGACAGGTGTGGCACAGGATTTGGGAGCAGGCAGATGGACAGGTCCCACCTCTCCAGCACAGGGCACAAACACTGCAGCACGGGCGGGAGAGCGAGACGCCTGCAAGGCACGTTCTGAGGAGCTGAAGCTTTCTGAGACAACACCGTTAGTGTTGGGATGGTGTCTTACCTGAAATCCTGGACATGGCCCAGAGGAAGCAGCAGATGGGCAGGTTGCACGTGGGGGTGTGTGCACAGATACCCAGAGGGGACCCCTGTCTGTGTGTCTGTGTGTCTGTGTGTCTGTCTGTCTGTCTGTCTGTCTGTCTCTGTGTCTCTGTGCACTCCTACATTTTCCAAGTTGCAAATGTAGAACTGTACAGATGTATAGAACACAGCCTTTGGAACTGCCCTCCCAGACTGGGCCAAGGTACACACCCATACGTATCAGAACAGGAAAGAAGTGATGTGTGAATGCAGCAGACATGCGCTGGTTCAGGAAAAATCAGCACTTACAGCCTGTTAAAAGTGCACTTAAGCTTTCAGACTGTGCTGCCAGTCAGAATGCAGCACCTGCTCACTGCAGGTTCCAGATGTGAGCAGTGGCGAGTTCCCTCTCCCCAGACAGATGTCCCAGAAGCCCTCGGGGATGCAGGGGATCCCAGTCACCGAGGAGCGGCTGGCCAAGCCCTGGATACATGGCTTTATCTCCCTTCTCCTACTGCATCCCCCTGTGCTGCCTCTGGACACCATTCCTCAGAGGGGACATGGAGAGGTTCATTTTTTTTTTTAATTTTTTTTTATTTTTTTCATATTTTTATCACACCTTCTCTTAATTACCCCTTCCAGTGCTGCCACCCCAGTCCCTTCCAGTACCCCCCAACACCACGTGCAACTACTCTGCTCCACCTCTCTCCCTTTCTGGAAAATCCACATCTCTCTTGACCATCTCCCCATGTCCACTCGAACTGTTTTTGTGGTCTCCTCAATGGCTCCTCTAGTGCCCCCAGATCTACACAAGTCTGTCACCTATCAATGCCATCACCTCCCAGCTGTTTTCTTCTCCTCACCCTTCAGGAGCACCGTGCTGGGGAATGATCCTGCTTTGTTGGGGTTCCTCCCCACTGCCATGGTGTCCTGGGAGAGGCGCCCTGGGGTAGAGACACGGGGTTTACCCACTCCCTGGTCAGTCCTGTTCCCCTTTGGTTGTTCTGTGTTCCCCTGCATGGGGAGGACCCTGCTGGTCCCATGATTGCCACAGTTTCTCAGCAGTTGCCGGCCATGCAGCTGGAAAATAAACATCTCGAAAACATCTACCAAGAATCAGTCCCTATTTCTTTTCCACGGGCCTCGCTGTCTTATACATGCTGCAGTAATCCCCGCTGCAAGGCTGCAACACTGCTTCCCAGAAGAAAAGGGGCTCTGCTTGAGGATGCAGCTCTCCTGAATCACAGAATTCCAGAAAGGTTTGGGTTGGGAGGGACATTAAAATCCATCCAGTGTCACCTCCTGCCATGGGCAGGGACACCTTCCACTATCCCAGGGTGCCCCAAGCCCCGTCCAACCTGGGCATCCAATAAGATAAAGAAGTAGGAACAAAGCCAGAGCTGCAACATGGAAAATATTCTGGTCAGCCTGGATGGAAAATTTTGTCAGAGCCAAGCATGGCAGGAGCAGTGCTGTGCCCATGGCACGTGTGTGCCAGGAGTTTGTCTGGACATGAGGGTGCAGAGCCAGCGCGACAAAGTGGGGTCCCCACGGCTGCACCCCTGCCACAGGACACCACCCAGAATGTCCCCAAGTGCCACCGCCACAGGGCTGCCCTAGGGAGGGGCTGTGACCCCGGAGGCGAGGACCCAGTAAACCAACACAGGAATTGTTGGAGAGATAAAACTCCTCAAAACCCGGCACAGGAACGTAGAGGTGGCGCTTCGAGGATCCCCTGAAAGCTCGTACTGACGGTGCCTAACGAGCAGGTGTTTGTACGGGAAGGGGAGTGCCGGCTCTGGAGAGAGCTGGGCTGGCTGCTGAGCCTGCAGGCATCCCGGAGCCGCGTGTCCCTGCAGCTTCCCCCACGAGTGCATTCCATGAGACAACACTTCGCGTTACTCCCTGAGCTGACTGCACCTCCCGAGGCTGCCGGAGCCGATTTTAACACAACTCCGACACAGGCACAAAGCGAGTCGTAACAATTAATTACAGAGGCTGCGGGTGTATGTGTTACTCTGTTCGTGCCCTTTCAGGCACTGCCAGTGTGTTATTTCTAAGATTTGCTGAAGCCACTTCAGTTATTTCATTTCTCCAGCAGTGTGAGCTCCCGCAGCAGCGGAGCCGGTGCGGTGGGAGCTGGGCAGGGCAGGACCCGGGTGTGTGGGGACATCGGCATCCCCAGCAGGCACCGGGGACATGACGACTTCTTCATCAGGAGTCAAAGACGTGAAAGAAGTGAAATTACAGAGCCTCGATAGAGAAATCAAGGAGAGATGTGTATTTTGGGAAGGCTCCATTATGCAGAGTATTAGAAAACACCAATCAGTCGTGGAAATCGTGTTCAGGGTATCTGCGGGAGCAGCCAGACACTGGCGTGTCTTCTGCATGACAATGAAACCAGAGGCTGCCCTGATTAAAAATAGAGTGCGAAAAGCATAAAGAGTGGCAGCAAGGTAGGAAAATGCCATTTGCCCGTGGCACAGCAGACACGGAAATTCACTGGTGATGGAGCAAAAGAAGGAACAGGACCAGGAGATGATAGAGGGAGCTGGCAATGCCCATTCCAGGGCTAAGGGTGACAGAGAGGGTGTCAGACAGGGCTTGGCAGGCCTCAGTCCGTGCCTCAGCTCCCGCCGAGTGCACGCTGCTGATGTCGGAGGCTGGAGCTGGGGGCTGCGGCCTCGCCGCACGCTGAGCTCCTTCACTGTGTGTCTGAACCCAACATTCCCTTTCCCACAACACCTCAGAGAGGAAAACAAACACATTTTCCCTGTGCAGGGTCGTTCCCACCGGTGCAGCAGGCTGGGTCCAGTCTGCCCCCAGCTCCAGGAGTGCCCCGTGGGTGGGAGCGGAGGGACTGAGCGGGCTGGAGGCTTCTGCACTATTTCAACCCTAATTTGTTTGCAAAGGAAAGAGAACTGGAAAGCTCTGATTAAAGCCTGACCATCTTCCAGCAGCTCCACGATGATTGCTGCCAAGTTTGGATCCACCTGCCTGGTGAACGGAATGCTGGGGATGGGGGAGTTTTTAAACGCGACAGAAAGAGACACCAGCAATGCCCTGGCTGATATCTTTGGTTTTAACTGCATTCATTCAAAATCACACGTGTGGAGCCTGTGCAGCTCTGCAGGAGTTTGTGTCTCACCAGGCTCAGCTCTGCACCTCTTGCCCCTCCCAGTGAGTGAAGCTTTCTGTGCTGCACCACCAAAGCGAGCCCGGAATCCCACACCAGGCTGCAAAGGGCTGAATCCCAGCTCCAGGCTGGCGTGGGCTGGCACTGACCTGGGGGTAGAGGAATGAGCCAACCAAATATTTCATATCCAGAAATGAAAAATACCTGTTTTGTTTCTCAGCTCTGCCTTATCTTTATGAAAAAAATGCATTTGAAATAAAAGAGGAACATCTTCAGTTAACAAATGCTCCAATTAAAGGGGTTTTTTATATTTAGCTTCACCATTCTTTTGCATGGAATGTAGCAGTTTCCTAGAAGAAAAAATTTCAGTAGCCCCTTGATGTGGTGCAAGACATTAATTTTGAGTTTTGCTTTCCATCTTTTCTGTTAATTTCTCTCTGTATTAAATTTTGTATTGATTAATAAATAATTTGTATAGAGTAATATTTTGTATAATAACTATACTTTGTATTGAAAAAGGAGCAAAAGATTCTGCAGACAGATTTTACCAAAAATTTTGCAAAAAAGCCATTTCACAGATGTTTTACTCAGCGTGTCTGGGCAGGAGGGCAGCAAGGACAGGCAGACGTTTGGGGCACGGGGCTCCACGTTTCCTGCAGAGCCCCCGGCTCCGCTCTCCAGCCGTAGCTGCCATTCCCAGCCTGCAGAGCAGCTCTGACTCACGTTAATTTATGCCAGGCTGCAATGCTAAGGAGTGTCTGCAATTATCCAGTCAAGTCTATTACTGAGATCAGAGCCGTGCGCATTCAGTAAGGGAATGTACGACTGTGCTTGGATCCCGAACTCATTTCAGTGCGAACACGCACGAGACGAACCCTGTGTTCATCTCCAATTCCCACTTCCACTGAAACTCTCCTAGTAAGCGTGTCTCCAGTAAATTCATTCTCAACCACAGTCCCCCACATTTGGCACAGCAAACCCATCCAGACTTAGCAGGTAAAGCTTTAGGTGCAGAGCCTGCTCCGGGGTCACTCGGTGATGGGAGACCCCGCACAGAGAGCGTGGCACTGCAAACGCTGCCCAGCCTCGGGTTGTCACATCTGTGATTCTAATTTTAGTCATTTGTAGTCAGATGAAAAGAGCTACTTAATTAACTGTGGGGAGAGCTCTCTTCCTTGTGCGCTGCTTTCTGCTCCGGGTCTGTGGCAGTCAGCTCTGCCTGAGGATCCCAGGGCATCACCGTCCTTTGAAACCTCTTTTATCCCCACTCACAAAGAAGCGCCATTGATAGCTGGAAGATGGATTAGGGTGGAATGATTCTAGGATTCTATGGACTGTTCTCATTAAATATCTGAGGAACAAAGAAAAGAAAAGTTTTATTTTTAACACAAAGTTACCCACTCTGATATCTGATAATATTTTTCTTTGAAATTATCTGTGTTCTTGCTTGGATGAAATAACATCAGCTCACTGTGGGCAGGGACCTTACATCCTGGATACTTCCATGCTCAGCCACTCACATCCTGACCCAGCTGCACCATGGTTTCACCTCAGAGTTTTGCACAACCAAGAAACAAAGTAATTAATTTATGCATTAAAAATGAATTCCTGTAGCAAACTATCATCCTACAATTTGCAGCAGCAGCATCTCACTGGGTGTGTGAGGAGTGACCGAAGTGCCCCAAGACAGGGAATCACAGAACCACAGAGTGCTTTGGGTGGGAAAGGACCTTAAAGCTCATCTCATCCCACCCCTGCCATGGCCAGGGACACCTCCCACTATCCCAGGCTGCTCCAAGCCCCTTCCAACCTCGCCTTGGACACTGCCAGAGATGGAGTTGCCTGGCACTGGGTGACCAGTGGTGCCGGTGCTCAGCTGGAACAAGGGACCCCAGGAGGACCCTGAGGCTCCACTGCAGAGACCCCACAGATGGGTGAGACAGAGCAGGGACCGAGCCCTGTCCTGCTGTGCCGTGCCCATCACACTGCCCAGCCCACAGGCTCCATCCCTGCCCTGGCGCAGCCGGTGTGTGTGCCCCTGCAAGTCACGACCTTCCCAAATGACACACCTGGTTCTGTTTCGCACCTCACCTGTGTGTGCTCAGCTTTCCCTGTCACAGAGCAGCTGGCACGGCCTCCATCCAACACAGGCTCTATCCGGCATGGCCACCATCTGGCACGGCCTCCATCTGGCACGGCCTCCATCCAACACAGGCTCAATCCAACATGGCCTCCATCCAATGTGGGCTCTATCTGGCACGGCCTCCATCCAACACAG
>NW_024582054.1:36063791-36217265 GCF_017639235.1 Corvus kubaryi
CTCCATCCAATGTGGGCTCTATCTGGCACGGCCTCCATCCAACACAGGCTCAATCCAACATGGCCACAATCTGGCACGGCCTCCATCTGGCATGGCCTCCATCCAACACGGGCTCAATCCAGCATGGCCGCCATCTGACACGGCCTCCATCCGGCACAGCCTCCATCCAGCACTGGCTCCACCCGGCACAGCCTCCATCCGGCACAGCCTCCATCCAGCACAGCCTCCATCCAGCACTGCCTCCATCCAGCACCGCCTCCACCCGGCACAGCCTCCATCCGGCACCGCCTCCATCTGGCACAGCCTCCATCCAGCTCTGGCTCCATCTGGCACAGCCTCCATCCAGCACAGCCTCCATCCGGCACAGCCTCCATCAGGCACGGCCTCCATCCGGCACAGCCTCCATCCAGCACAGCCTCCATCCAGCACAGCCTCCATCCAGCACTGGCTCCCTCCGGCACAGCCTCCATCCGGCACAGCCTCCATCCAGCACTGGCTCCATCAGGCACGGCCTCCATCCAGCACTGGCTCCATCAGGCACGGCCTCCATCCAGCACGGCCTCCATCCGGCACGGGCTTCTCCCTGGCATTCTGCATTTATGCTCCCACACTGACCTCTCCAAACACGATTATTCCTTCTCCCCATGGAGGGTCTGAGCTTTCCGGACAGACGAATAGATTTGCCCTTATTCCTCCTATACAGAGCAAATATGATCAGTAGGAAAATCTTCCCAGTTTTGTCTTGGCTTTCTCTCTCCTACATATCTCCAAGGCCATGAAAAGCCTCCCAGCGATGGCAGCTGCCAGGTCTCCTTCTTCCAGCACTAAACCAAAACACCAAGGCTTTGTGCAGGAACTGCTTTGGTTTTTATTCTAAAACTTGTTTTTTTCATATCCAAGGTGACTCTGTGATTCTATAACATTTTATAGAAAATGCTACATCTTTACTGCCTTCCTGAAGTTTGGGGTTATGAGATAACTCCAGTCTAAGAAAGTTCCACCAAGATTAGGGAAATAAATGACTTTTTTTTCATTACTTTTTATCTTCTTGACAATAATTAAAGCAATAGTAGTAAACCCAGAAAAAGCCCACCTGAGTTTGCTTTTATCAGTGCAGAAGAGCCAATTTACTGGGCTCTCTCTTGTCTTGGTAAAGCTCTTCAGTATTTCATTTCTAAAAATTTAAAATGCAAACGTTTCAAAATTAAATACTGATTTTTTTAAAAATGGAAATAAACTGCTCTGTCTCCTGGACAAGGTTTCACTGTTTAGTAAAGTTTGACCAAATTCTCTAATGCCTTGTCAAACTCCTATTTTTGGCCTGTGTTATTTTATAGACAAAATTAAACACATGAACCAGGCCCGCCTTCGTGCTTCAGCAAAAAGAAGATAAAATATTATTTTATAAAATATATCTGTGTGCCTGACGACCTCCCACAGCCAGGAGGGACGGTTTATTCCCTGCCACGTCCTTCCCACTGTCAGGACTTCGCGTGACAGCACCAGGCCCCCCCCTGTGCCCCCGGCTGCCCCGGCTGCAGGCGGCACAGCCACCCGGGGAAGTGCTGGGAATGTGCCGGGAATGTGCTGGGTCACTTCCCGGGAATGTGTCGGGTCACCGAGGAAGAGAGAGGTGCCAGAGGTCCCACGAGAGCTCCGTGCCCAAGAAAAGCAGAGTTTCAAGCAGACTTTGTCAACAAAAGGGAAACAAGGGTACCTGCACAGACAGCAGAGCTCGCAGTGCTGGAGGCAGGGGAGCTTTCTGTGCCGTGTTCACAGCCCTGGATTAGAACTCAGCTGGGGACACACTGTGCTGGCCCGCTGACGTTCTCTGCATTAACTTCTCAAATACCAGCTGCATTTAGTTCAGCCTGTTCTCAATGTTTTCTCTGTGGGCTGTGAAGAAAAACTATTATGAAAATTAAGGTATGGCAGAAAAGACCAGGTTGGAGAGGGCTTGGAGAAGCCTGGTCTAGTGCATGGCTCCTGCCCATGGCAGGGATGGAACAAGATGAGCTTTAAGTTCCCTCCCAACCCAAAATAATTGTGATTGGATTGTATGAAAGGGATGCTAAAAGATTTCTCGTCTTTGAAAACCCCTGTAAATTAGCCCAAATCATGCAAAGAGATATAAAACCTGCAAGAAAATTGGAGGTGAAATTAAATGTAAATATGAAAGTAACATCTTCATAATATCGAACAACTGGATGCAAGGCTGCATAGGGCACTTGTAAACACAGGCCAAAATGCAGAAAACAAAGTACGTCCATGGAAATACTTTCTTCCACTTCCAGTCATGAGCGTGGATCTCAGCAGGCTGAGGCATGGAGACAAAGGGATTTATTCAGACAGCAGTGGCCAGCCCACAGACAGGTCTGCAAGGGAATTTAGAATTATACTGCTACTGTTACTGATCAAAACAGACTCAGGATCCCATGGGACCAACACCCAGGTTCCTGGGGGGGAATCCCTGCCCTGAGCTCTGGGTCCCTGCAGGGAGCCTCTGCAAGCAAACAGAGCCTGGGGGTCTGGAACAGAGATGTGGATGTGCAGCCTGAGTGCTGTGAGCAGCCAGGTCCTTCCACTGCTGCCCTTCCCACATTCCACTGCTGCATCACTTCAGTGCATCAATTGCTCCTGAATCTTGACAGTTGTTTTATGTAATTAAATCTTTGCTCAGCTTCACAGAAACATAGTGTCATAAACTGATGTAATCATAGACTCCCAAAATCACAGAATTCCAGAATGGTTTGCATTGGAAGGAACCTTCAGGACCACCCAGTGCCACCCCTGCCATGGCAGGGACACCTCCCACTGTCCCAGGCTGCTCCCAGCCCCAATGTCCAGCCTGGCCTTGGGCACTGCCAGGGATCCAGGGGCAGCCCCAGCTGCTCTGGGCACCCTGTGCCAGGGCCTGCCCACCCTCACAGACAGCAATTCCCAACCTCCCATCCAGCCCTGCCCTCTGGCACTGGGAAGCCATTCCCTGGCTCCTGTCCCTCCAGATTCTTGTCCCCAGTCCCTCTCTAGCCTTTGCAGGTCCCCTTTAGGAATCCTTTAGTCGGCTCTTGTTGTCTTGGATGCTTTCTTGTCTGTATTTCCTCTGCACAGAACTGAGTGTCACGGGCAGGTCCCTGCACAGACTGCGCCAGGAGGTCTTGGCCTGGGGATGTTGGTGCCAGGCTGCCACAGAACAGGCGGCGTGGGACCAGTGCAAGTATTTTTTTAAGTACTCCAGGAGATTCAGCATTTCCAAACTGCTCCTCATCCCTCACTGCAGCAGAGACCTCCCTGTGCTCCTTCCCCTTGGTGTCCTGGCCCAAGGACAGCTGCTGCTTCTGCAGGGAACAGGGTGAGCCCCAAGTCTCAGCACTAGGGTAGAATTAAAATGTGTCTAAAACAATATTTCAGCATCTGTGTGAGGGGGATATTTGGACATTCCCAGTTTCTCCCACAGGGCGATGCTTGGCTCATCCCTGTAACAAAAGCTGCTGTGAGATGGGAAGTCGATGGGAGAGGTGGGCAGGGCTCCGAGCTGTGTCCCTGCCCAAACCCCAGATGGGAGCCCTGCCACAGACACTGCCCAGGGCACGAGGGTGCGAGAGGGGCCTTGGAAGCAGGGATTAGCATCTTCCCATTTGGAGACCTGTGTAGAAAGGCACTGGAAAGCCCAGGGAATTGTATAATTAACACTGAACTTAATAGCAAACCTCTTTTATATCTCAGTGCGCCATTTGCACAAAAATAGCTGTTCCCAGCCAGCACATCTGAAGTGCAGATTAACAGATCCTACATTTCACATTTCCAAAATTCTGTGGCTTTTACCCCTACAATTTATTAACTTCAGATGTGCATCTCCAGTCCCAGAGGAGCTTAACGTGAGCTGGAAGGCTGAGCCCTGGCAGGATCAGTGGCAAACTAACAAGGTCAGTCCCATCCTCCCGTTTCCATGGCGATCGCTCTGATAGTATAGAACATGGAACACCAGCCTTCTCCCCGCTCCTCCAGCTCAGCTCCTGGCTTTGTCTGACTCCCTTGGAATGGGGCTGAGATGAAAGAGAGCTCACAGCAAAGAGGGGAGGACCGTGGTGCTGCCTGAGCGTGTGCTGGGCACCCGGGCCGTGCACTCAGGAAGGTGAGTTTTCAACAAAGGCTTCCTTCCAAGAGCCTGCTGTGTGTTGGAAATGTTCAACCTTCGCTGAGGCTGCACTCGGCCACCCGAATCCTGACACAGACCATAGCTTTTTGTTTTATTCTGTTCATCAGGATGCATTTCCTCCACTACAAGATTTCTCCTGCTCAGTTATGAGGACATATCCATGGGAGCAAAATGGCCAGTGGGTGACAGAGCATTTTTTGGTGTAGGAAAAAGAGTGGGTCTGGTACCCAAAATACTCCAGGAGAGGACGATGCTGTGGCACTGCCCAAGGCAGCCTCTCTCACACCCAGACCCCAGTGAGGGGATAGGCAGAGGGGCTGGGGATGGCTCTGCTCCCCTGAGCGGGGACGCCACTTTCCAAGGAAGGGTGAGAGTTTGTCACAAAAAATCCTACTTGTGTCTGAAAATAGAAGCTTTCCAAACCTCAGCTCTTTGGAACGAAAGCCAGCTCCAGTGGGTGTATCAAGATTCAGGAGTTTAAACTGCTCGTGGAGCAAGGTTTCTGGCTTTGATTAAATAATCCAAAGCTCTGCGTTGCAATAAAGTGTTTTCACCAAGCCAACTATTTCCTAGTTCACTACGGAATTATTGCAGAATTGCAGGAATAGATGTGTTTGTGTACCTGCGTGTGTATATCCGAGTACAGACATCTATGAATTCAGGTGTGAATCCCACCAGTACTCCACAAACCTGTCCCTGGAGAGCAGTCATGTCAGCTGCTCTGCCTGCAGGCCTGTGTTGCTTTCCCGTGCCTCGGTTTTAATTTGTGTGTGGAGTTCCCGAGTGTTTGTCAAGGCTGTGAGAGGACGGGCCATCAGCAGGAGCGCTCCCAGAAGGGCAGGAGATAAGTGCTGGCTGCACTCTGGAGCCGGGAGCTGAGGAGCCTCGGGAGCTGCACCAGCCGAGGGCTCAGTGTGGGGATGCACCGTGCCCCGGTCCCTGCCCCGAGCAGCTGCAGCATCCCCACCCCGAGCAGGAACAGCCCCAGCTGAGCACAGCAGCCGTGCCTTGCCCGTCTCCTGCAGTTTGGGGTTTGCCTGGCTCAACCCCTTCAGCTGACACGGGAGTGGAAGTGTTCTGGGCAAGGCTGGACAGGGCTTGGAGCAACCTGGTTTGCTGGAAGGTGTCCTTGCCCACGGAAAGGGGTGGAATGAGATGAGTTTTAAGGTCTCTTCCCACCCAAGCCCTTCTGTGATCAGACTACAGCCCAGCATTTTCTTGTGCATAGAACATATCACTCCAACAAAAATTGGGCAATATTTGCAAATTATTTACCTGGAAAGGAAAGAAACATTCCTAGAATACTGAGTGCCTTGTAAAACTTTCTTCTGAAGGGTCTCGTCAAGGGAACAGCCAAATGGGATTGGGAATGAGGAGCAGTTCCCAGACACCTAAACACATCAGTTACGAGTGTCCTTGTTCTGCAGCCTGAATGGAGAGATGTAAAATGGATATGTCATTGTGGTGCATTATATTATCATATTTTAAAGCTGCCTTCAGCTGTAACAAGCTCTGAGGTGTTTTCTAGAGTGATGAAGTATTTAATAAAAGTAAGACAAAGAGTCACTGGAGACCTCGGTGGCTTGTGTGCCCTTTGAAACACATTACTGGTCCAAAAGATATTAGCTTAATCCTCTCTTCTGGTTAAACTCTGATTCATCGTCTGAAGGAGAAAGATTTCAATGTATCTGCAAACCCCTTTTAGTTTCATTCAGCTTATCTGGATAACATTTCCATACAATTCTTTTTCCCCCTGTGTAGCAAAGGAGACAGATTATAAAGGATCCATTGTCTGACAAGGGTATTTCATCACATGAAAGGGGACAGTGAGCAACTTCTGGACTTTCCAATGTGACTCCTCCCCGCAGGCCCCAATATCCATCTGTCTGCAGAGTCTGAGCTCCAAGGGCTGCTCCTGCCCATGACTCTGTGCCAGCCTCCAGCAGGGTCACAGCCTCAGGCCCTTGTGCCAGACCCAGTGCCTGTGACAGCCAAATTTACGCTTGGGGTGAGCCCATACGTTTGATTGTGTCTGTGAGATCTTCATGGTTTTGCCCTCTCCAAATTGCTTTTGATCTCTGAATCCTCACTGCTCATCCCATGCCCAGCACATCCTTTGGAGACCACGGTCCAAAGCCAAGGAATGTTTGCAGTGACATCACGACCCTGGGCTGGCCACGGTCACTCACAGCCCCCAGGAGAGAGCTGCAAACCAAGGCACGCTTCTCCTGGCTGTTCCCTTCTTCCTCCATCCCTCTCTCCTGCAGCAGGATCATTCCCTCAGCACCAGCCTAGGCAGGAGGGCTTCTCCCAGCTCTCATCAAATCAACCTGGAAGTGTCAGATCAGAACATGCCTGCACCCACGGGAGGGATAAGTAGCTCCAAAGCCTCAGAATATGAAATTAAACCCAGACCCAGCCTAGGTACCGTGATCAACGTTGGGGCCGGGGCACCATGACCTTGGCACCACCTGCCCTCAGGTACAGGTGACATTTCTCATCTCTGTTCCAGCTGCAAAAATGTTCTTTTCCCTTTCTCTGCTCCCATAGTCGGCACTACAGCCACTAATGACCCTTTTCTTTCAATAATACAATATAACTGTAAGAAGCCAGCGCTGAATCAACCTAACCTGTATTTAACTGGAGTTCAGGGTCTCCTGCCAGACCTGCTGAATTTTCTCTGAGCATCCCATCTCCCTCAGCACAAGTCTCTAGCTCAGAGCAATTAACCTTTTTCTTTCCCTCTGTAATGCCTGAATTTCGGCTTATTTTATTTTCCAAAGAAATTATCTGAACATGCAACAATCCTATAATTAAAATAATTTGCTCTTGTGGCACAGGGGTTACATAATTGGCAGGGAAGGATACTTGATATTTTAATAACTGTGACGCATATGAGAAATTTTTCTCACCTTCAGCTGCCTGTGAACAGGAGCTGCTGTGTTTTACAGCTTCACAATCCTCATCAGTCCTTCTGATGAGTGATTTGCCCAGAACTTTATTTTCCAAATGAGCCAGTAGCTCACTAAAATAAGCTGAACTCCTTTGCAAAGAAAATCAATAATTTCCTACAGTACCTTACTAAGAAGTTCTTCATGCTTGCTCAACTGCTACACACAATCGCAAAACACTAAAAAAAGTGAACGTGGGAATGGGAGAGCCAAGTCTGGAAGTGAAAAGAATCATTGATGTCTGGCTCCCAAAATGTCCCAGGCCCAGGGCTGGGCTCTCACACAGGATTCCTTTTACTATCACCTCTGGCAGGGGCAAAATTTAAAATCTAGCAATAGTCTTTTCTGTCATATTTTGAAAGTTCTGTATCAGACCATTCCAAGCCAGATGTGCAATTTCCAGGGCTTTTAACCATAGAATTTTAGAATCACGGACTGGTTTGTGTTGGAAGGAACCCTAGAGCTCATCCAGTTCCACCCCCTGCCATGGGCAGGGACAGCTCCCACTGTCCCAGGCTGCTCCAAGCCCCATCCAACCAGGCCTGGAATACTTCCAGGGATGAGGGCAACAGAATCTGCAAAAAAATCCCATAAAATGAAAAATAACAAAAATTTTAAACATTTTCCAAACCCAAAGGCTGGAATGATGCTAAAGAGTTGCTCCACCTCCTCTACATTCTGCCACCTTCTAAGCCATGACAGCTGCCCCTCACGTCAGTGTAGCTGACCTTGGCACGATAAAAATCATTGTCCCACCTCGCAGCATCTGCCTCTGCACAGCCTCATTTTGGCAGAGCAACCTCACCCATCTCCCCTCCTGTGTTCGTCAATGCTCCCTACAGCCAAATCCCAGACCCCACAAGGATCCAGCCCCGGTTTCTACACCCATCCCGCTCTGCTCCTCAGCCAGGAATAGAACCACAGAACCACAGGATCACTGAGGCTGGAAAAGCCCTCTCAGATCAGTGACTCCAACAGAAACCCAGCACTGCCAAGTCATGGATAAAAAAGCTGTTTGAGAGCTCGCCACCAGATAATTGAAAACGAGCTCCTCAGGTGGAATTTAGAAACTGGGAAGAGGAACAAGGACAGCAAATAACCATAATAGTCAGAAATTGGCCACGAGTGGCTGTGAAGGAATACAGGTGGGACTGGGGAACTCGCGCATGCAAATGTCTTAGTAAATAAAGAGCCAAAAGATTTCAGTCATTAAACCGGGAGAAAGATTCCCAGCTCTCTTCCTTGGACAGAATTTTCCACACCCCCAGCCCAAGGATCGGCGCCCTCCCCTCAGAAGAGGGGTGTGTGTCCCCGGTGGAGGCTTTCCAGGCAGGAGCTCTCCTTCCCTCCCGACCCCCGACCCCCGGCACAGGGAGCAGCCCCCAGCGCCCCCGGGGGAACCAGGCAGCCTGGGGAGGGACAGAACTAACGAGCCTTTTGTGAGAGAGGCACTGAGTATTCCTGCAGCCAGAATGCCAACGGTTCCATATTTACATGAGAATAGACCCGGAAAAGGCTCTTTTCTAAGCCGACAAATTTATTTAACCTAACTGTGGGGAGAGGGCAGTGTCTAATCAGGAGGTTGGAAGGATGGTTATCCATGTCCGAGCGCTGGCACCCGGATGTGCTCCTGACTAACAGGACCATGACAAACCCCAATGTGATGCAAGACCCTGGATGTCACCTCTCCAGGACTTGGCTCATGTGACAGGACACATCCCTGCATCCCTGCCCGAGTGTGTGAGACATGCTTGATTTTGGATCCCGTGGTTGCTCCAGTCCAACCTGCTCAGCAGCGAGCAGCGGTGGGGTCATTCCCACCTGAGCCAACTGCAGAAGAGCATCCCCAAAGGCATTGCCAAAGGCATTGCCAAAGGCGGGGCCGGTACCAGGGCCGTGTCAGTGCAGCACGGGGAGGGCATTGCAGAGGTCCCTTGGATGCCATGAAGATTTTTGCCTTTTCTTTTATACCCCTGTTATACCTTTTACAACCTCTGTATTCTCAGTGCTTTTTGCCTCCATTCTTGGACTTGTTTGTTCAGCCAGGAGACTCAACATCTCAGAAGCTTCGTAGCCGGGGATCAGTGTGCCCCAGAGCCCAAGGTCCTCTCCAGAACACGTTCTGTAACCTGAGATAGAACCATCCAGGGGAAGGCTCCTTGGGGAGGGGGGCTCACTCGAGCCTCTCATTGGGGAATCTTTGATAGATCTGCTAATTAGTAACACCTCTAATGTGATACCAGATCTTTGGGGGTGCATTGTGGTGTGCATTGGGGTGCATTCCACCTGGGCGTGGTGCACTTAAGGATGCACTAAGTGAACTTAAAGTAAATACCAAAGTAAAATCCATTTTTCCCTTCTAACCGTGTTTGACTTTTGATTTTAAGACAAGGAAAAGGCATCACCTTGCCCCTCAATACAATGCCAGCCAATGCTTTACTCAGTGCAGAGACAAACATGAAATATTAGTGCATCTTTCTCGTTAAAAAATGAGAAGTGGCGTTTTTAATGAGTGGAAGAAGCATAAAGCTGGAAAAGAAAGCAGCACAGAAATTAAAATGGTTGTTTCTTAGGTCTTGTTTTCTTTTTGGTATGGACCATTCGCAGCTGAAATGGCAGAGTGATAATGAAGTGAAAGTTGCTTATACATTTCCTTTTATGTGTATCCTGTGAAAAAATAAGCCATTATTATCCTACACTAATACATTTCAGACTAGAATGCAAGATAAGAACATTGGGATGTGGGATGTCAGTCTGTGATGGCTCATAGGATGAGGGGTATTTTTCACTGCAGTAAAGAATCACATTAGATTCTCTCTATCTTCATTTTCATTGAAGAGATAACACGGAATAAACAGTTCTAAGGTAAGCACAAAGAAATCAATAGCACACACATCTTCTGCTGGAATGTACAATGGATGTCATATTTTTAATAGTGGTACTTCAGGAAACAATATAATAAAAATGCACACAACATCCATTTGAGCTGCTATCACTGCTAGTTACAGCTGAAATCACAGATCTTAATCCAGCCAGTCTCCTCCCCCAGCGTCCTGAATTCACAGACCAGCTCATGGAGTTGTTCAACACTTCCCTGCAGGCAGAGTCCCAGCTCCATACAGATGTTCAGGATACAAGAACCGTGCAGTGTCACTGGCCTGACCAGAGGCCAGGACAGTCCCAGGTCTGAGCCGATCTTTCCTTCAGAATCCCAGAATCACAGACTGGTTTGGAAGGAAGGGACATTAGAGCTCATCCAGTGCCAGCCCTGCCATGGCAGGGACACCTCCCACTGTCCCAGTGTTCTCCAAGCCCCGATGTCCAGCCTGGCCTTGGGCACTGCCAGGGATCCAGGGGCAGCCCCAGCTGCTCTGGGCACCCTGTGCCAGGGCCTGCCCACCCTCACAGACAGCAATTCCTTCCCAGTCTCCCATCCAGCCCTGCCCTCTGGCACTGGGAAGCCATTCCCTGGGTCCTGTCCCTCGAGCCCTTGTTCTTCACTGGTAAAAAATGCCATGAGCATCCCCCAAGCCACCTTTTGGAACTGACTAGAGGAGTGGGAGCATTTAAAAGGGTGTCACTGCTGTTCCCCAGGGCAGGGGGTCCAAGGGGTGCCAGGGGGGCACGGGGAATAGGGGGGGCAGTGCCTTTGTGCCTCTCCTAAGAGGCTGCAGCGATGTCAAGGTTCCCTTTAGCTGCACATCCCCTACAAACGTGGGCACACAGTACAGCAATTGCTCAGGTACATGTGAATAGAGAACATCGATGATTTCCTTAATTTCTGTTAAATTCTGAGGATAAAAAGGAGGACCTGACATATCCCGATCCACCCTGTGATAAAATCACACCATAGATCCTTGATGTACAAGAGTATATATTGATACTTGATACACAATAGGTACTTAGTGATAAAATCACACAATAGATTTTAAGCTTCTTGATTCATTCAGATGCTCTGAGGATTTAGCCAGCATGATAGAAGGGAAGATAATGTCCTTTATCTAATCACTTTGGTCAGAAGTGCAGTATTTCTGAGAAAAAAAGGAGCCCTTTTATCACATATCAATTTTGTTGGTAAATTAGCCAAAACTGGTTTTAATTTTAGTTAAAATTTAAAACATGTAATTTAAAACAAAATAAAAGGAACAATAAAAATCCCATCCCCATGGCTGCTGCATCATGAAAGATGGTAAAATGCAAAGCTGGGACAAAACCCTTTGGAAACTCCGACATCAGCTTCTTTTTACTTTTTTGGCTCTGGCTCCTGAACCTGCTGTTGTTTCAAATTCCCCGTGCAGTCAATGCCATCCAGCAATCAATGAAAGCTTGTTCCAGACCAGCCCTGCTTCTCATTCCCGCTACAATCAATTGAACCTGTCAGAAGGCACCAGATGCTGCTGCATTTTTCCCTATATAATATTAGGAAGAGAAAAACATCCAGCACAGGGTGTGTGGGGAGCCTGACTTAAGTGTAATTAAAATTAAAGAACCTCAGTCTCCTGAGAGTGCAAGTATTGACAAATCTTTCACTTTCTCATTTACAACCCCATGTTTGTGTGCTGCCGACTCTTTCAAAAACAAGCAAACAAGGGAGAAACAAGAAATGAAAAGATATTAAAATTCAAATAGGACAATACCCTGCAGATTCATTGTGTCCTTACACTGGTGAAACAGATGCTGGATGTGATGGGAACTTTGCTGGGGCAGATGTTAAAGCTTTCACAGGTTGCTCCGTTTCTCTCCTAATACGTTTCCTTTGCAGAAGTGTATTAATAGAAAATGGAAAGGATAATATGTAAATGATGAGCAGTTCTTCACGGGAGTAATCCAAGATTAGGTAACAGGCAAATATTTGGATGGACAAAAAATTAATGCGTTTTAAAATGTATTTCTGTGGCAGGATTATTGCACTGTTCAGTTCTCCTTATGTGTATAGAAGAAGAAAATATACAGACCACAGATCTTGAAATATATATATTAGTATTTTAGAGTTCTGTTCCAGGACTTTATTTCATTACTGGTGCCAGGAAATCTGAGTGAGGAAGAAGGAGCAGTAAAACCAGGGAGATCTGGGTTTAAAAATTCGTTTACAGGCAGCAAATTTTGACCTTGGGAAAGAGAGTGCTCACATCTGAGTTTCTGCTTTACGGAGCTCAGCCCCTGTCCTGGGACCAGGAATAATGTGCATGTACAAACAGAAAGCACAAACCCCTCGGGTTTGCAAGCAGCAACTGTGATGAACCCACCCCGACCTCTCCCAGCAAGATCCAGGACATGCTCTGGCCAAAGCACTGCTCTGGGGGAAATCGTGGAATGTGTCACTGCATAGAAAAGGAGCAACCAAGTGGGGGGGAAAATCACACTCAAAAAAATATAAAGAGTGAGGTTCCTCAGCTTAGTATTTAGCTAAAAAGTTTATGTTCTGCCTGTCCTGGCTGCAAATTGTGCCAGAGGAGGTTTGTATTCGATATGAGGAAAAATGTCTTCCTGGAAAGGGCTGTCCAGCCCTGGCACAGCTGCCCAGGGCAGGAGCGGAGTCCCCATCCCTGGAGGAGTTTAAAAGCTGTGTGGGAGGCACTTGGGGACATGGTTTAGTGGTGGCCTTGATGGGGCTGAGGAATGGTTGGACTTGATGGTCTTCCAGGGCTTTTCCAAAACAAATGACTCCATGATTCTGTTTTAGGTGGGTCCCTTCCTACTCAGGACATCCTGAGACCCCAGGAACAGCTCGGAGTTCTGCAGCAACCACTGCAGCAAACACCGGCATTGGTGGATGGCCTGTTATTCTCATGTTATGTGCTGCTGGTTTCTGATAAACTGAGATAAATAAATGAAGTTGTTGCACACCCACACCTGATGAGCTGTAATTCAGCTGAAAATCCGTGTTTCCACATGAGAGGTGCTAAAGGAAAGGAGCAGCAGCAGGTGGACACTGCAGCTCTGTTGACTTCTCCATTTTTCAAATCAGGACATGGGGTTTGGAATTAGAAAGGAAGATGAGTAATGGTGAGTTAGAAGTGTGAATCTGATAAATTCTATCTCTTTGTGGTGATACCCATCACTGCAGGGAAGGTAGGAGGCTGCTGCAAATGACAGTTTACAAATTTTCATGGCAGCAGCATCTCCTTTCTGTGATAGAGACGATGGATAAACATTTCCTAGGGGTCTGGCGGCTGACCTGGGGGCACATGTGGCTTGCAAACCACTTCTCCTGGCCTGATCTTTGTCTCCTGCAGTCACTGAGGGATGGCTGGCTGGAGATGAGCCTCCCTCATGGAGAGAGACCGTGCCACGAGCTGCATCCTGATCAGGCTGAGCCCTGCAGGAGCCCAGAGCCATCCCCCAAATCAGGGCAACCTCTCACTGCCAGCACTGGCAGCCTGGTGGCACAGCTGGTGGGTGACCAACCGAACAGCACCACCCTCACAAATCCAGCTGCCAAGCAGGTGCTGTCACCCTGGGAATGTCACCGACAGGAGCCATTTGGGGTTAGGCTATGGTTTGCATCCCGTGGGAAAGGAACGCCGCTCACTTTGCCTGGGTTCACAGCCACAGGCTCTGAGAGGAGATCCAGAAGCTCACCATGGAAATCCATCACAGAAATTCATCAGCTGGTACAGGCCTTTCCAAAACACTGCATCAGTAGTCTGGAAAACACTTTTGGATTTGGGCCCTTTTCAGATGCAGCTTGGGCAGGGTGCTGGGCCCTCCTATCTGTGCTTGGGCCAAGACAGCTTGGACCAGATGATCCTTTAGGTCCCTTCCCACCTGGGACTCCATGATTCCATGATTCTGTGAAGAGACTCTGCAGCTACCTAGCTGTTCCTTGGCATACTGTCAGCTATAAAATCAGCCATATAAATCCACAATACAATTAAAAGGTGCTGCTAGTGGGGAAAAATGAGATTCAGTTAAAAAATGGTGGTTCTGTGGCTGCCCACAGGGAACACAGGGGGCACCCAGCACTCAGGGAGGGGTGCAGGTGGTGCCAATTTGCTCCCTCCTGTGCAGAAACTGCAGCTCTCCAGGCTCTGCCCTGTCCCGTTCCACCCCATCCTCTCTGTCCTGGCTCTCATGGAAAGCAGTTTGCAGCATGATTGTCTGTATTCCCATCACTACTCCATGCAGGGATTTTCTTGCATTTTCCTTTCTTCCAAAGGGCTGAGAATTCCTTGGGTGGCAAAGGCACTACTGACCTGTGGGTCTGAAGCAGATTGGGTTTTGGTACAGTGAGAAGTGTTAGAAATCTGAACAGAATGTCCCCAAATCCATCAAGACCTTTAGTGGCCACTTCAATTTTATGGCTAAATGTATTTGTATTTAAAACAGTGAATAGTTTAACGTATTAAATCTATTTTTTAAATATTCAGGCCTGAGACACATCTCACATCCCTGAAGTGTCTGTGGTGTGCACTGCAGTGACTACACAGAGCAAAGAGCAGGCAACCTGTTTATTTAAGCCTACCACAGATTCTTCTCTTTGATAATCAGAACTAGAATTTAATAGAGACTCAGAAAATCACCTGAAGAGGAGTCAAGTGCTCCAGGAAACGAGGCTTGCAGGGTTCTGCTCTCCACACCAAGTGGACACAGAGTTAGTGCCTGTTTCGTCCATCACTTCAGGGGACAAGGGCTCCCGCTCCCTGCCAGCTGCAGGGTAACCGAGAGAACAAAGGAAACACCACTGGCCTGCTCTATATTCTAGACATAACCTGGAGCTGCAGAGCAACGGAGAGCAGTGGAGAAAGGGAAAGGTGTAAAAGCATGGGGGCAAACCTGGGGAAATGACCCCAGTGTCCCTCTGCTGCTCTGTACAACGCACACTGTGTGGGCGGGTGAGTGTTCTCCAGAGCCCAAGGCATGTCGCACTTAGGAGAAAAGGAGAAGAGAGAAGAAATATTTCCTGTTTACTTGGAAACTCAACACAAGCTAATGTGAAGCCAGAACTCCCCCACCCTCTCACCTCCCCAGGGGTGCCTGCCCAACAGGAGCTTCCCCAGCTCTCCCAGTCCACGGCAGGAGTGCAGCTCCCCTGGCAATTACAGCCCTGAGTCCGCATGGGTTTCAGTGCACTAATACCCAAATCCTATCCAAGGCACAAGCTGCTTCCCTTGCCCACAGCCCTCGGCTGGAGCACAGGGCTGGGAAGCTGCTTCGAGAGAGGAACCTCTTTAATGGCCACTAATCTTTAACCCTTTACCCTCCTGGTAACTGCAGACTCAGGTCAGCAGCTCCTGCCTTTGGAAATCACTTTCATGATGATCTGGGCTGGTTTTTATCAGCCCCCTTCTCTCCAGCGCAGGATTTCCCCTGCAGCCAGGACGTTCCCCTCCACCTGCAATGCAGCACTACCTGTGAGCGATGGGGCTCGGCCCCTCCGGAGGGGCTGGAGCCAAGGGCATGGAAATCGTATTGATTTTCCTGCTGCAGCAGATCCTCGTGTCCAACAGCCAAGCACTCCAGGAGGAAAGCCACAAAAATAACCCACAGCTGGGCGTGTCTCTGCAACGCTGTTTTTAGGGCTCATGCCCAGCTCTGCCCACCTGGTCACCTCCCCAGTGGCACTGGGGGAACACAGCCCAGGGCTCCGATGCCAGCCCAATTCATGGCTTTGCTCCCCGTCTGGTGCCACCCAAGCTCCAGTACTGAGCCAGGACGGGACAGATGGTGTCCCCTGTGTCCAGAGCAGTGTTGGGGCTGAGTCCCCCCACAGGGTCCCCCCACTTCTGTCCCACTGCACGAGGTCCCCATGGGGACACTGGGACATGACCCTGCTCTCGGGGTTCCGATGTACCAGGGGAGGGTCCCACAGCCTGCAGCACTGTGTTGCTCTGCCTCCTCCTGGACCAGGGCACTGCCCAGCCCTGGCAGGACCCTCCAACAGGTCCCACAGACCAGGGGTCCTGGGGGGAGGTTTGTGCTTCAATTAATCCAAATCATGTTTTATTCAGTCATGGATCAAACGCAGCCAACAGCAGAGTTTTCCAAAGGAAAAGGGTCAACCGAGACCCCTTTCCCTTTTGAGGCAATAACCACC
Organism: Corvus kubaryi; assembly: GCF_017639235.1. Taxonomy (NCBI): domain Eukaryota; kingdom Metazoa; phylum Chordata; class Aves; order Passeriformes; family Corvidae; genus Corvus; species Corvus kubaryi. The sequence continues at coordinate 36,079,939 of NW_024582054.1, forward strand.
AGCTCTCAAGTTGCCATTTAACTCCTGTCACTTGGTTTTTGTTCAATTCCCACAAAAACCATTACTGGAATAACAAAAGCATTTGCTAAGCAGAGCTCAGAAATTTTTGTTTTTTGGACAAAAGCTCAGCAACAAAACTGGTGAACAAATTGCATGTGTGATTTCCCTGAGGATCCATCGTTCTTCCTGTTATCAAAGTCCCAGTTTTGCTCTGCCACATGCTTGGTGGGTGCTGGCTGTGCACGCGGGGCGCTCGTTCAGCGTTCCTGTTGGATCCGGGCACTGCTTTGCCCCTGGCTCCTCCAGCATCCCCCTTGGCCAAGCAGCCCGGCCTGCCCAGTAAAGCTCATGCTCCGAGAACATCTTCTTATTAATTTTCCAAGTTTATGGAGTCAGCTGTCACGTAACAGCTTTTCCTCGTCTCTAAAGGAACACGGCATGCATGCGAAATGATTGCAAGAATATGTACCCTCAGGACATATTATTTTCTTAACTAAAATTCAAGTGCATACTTATTACCCAAATCTTTGTCTCAGAAACAGCTTTGACTTCACATGATGGAATTACAAACCACCAGACAGTTTTTAGGACTTGTATGCAAAACTGCTTTTTAGCATGGCTTTTATAGTTGTCTTATTTATCTAATCTCCATGAGTCATAATTCCTTTAGGATCGCTTTCTTCTTTCTACATTTCATCTCACCAAAACAAATTAAAAAATCAAAAAGCAATGGAAAAAAACAAAAGCAGGCTCCTGCTCCAGCCCAGAGTTGATGAAGTGCTGCACGTAATTCAGATTTGTTGCACCATTTCTAATAGGAGAAGACACCCACAGTACCTATGAAGAGAGTCCCCAGGCGAAAGACTCGGGCACAACAACCCCCTGGGAAAGGAGCAAAATGGAGAGGTTAAAAAAAAAAGGAGCAAGAGGAGCTGGAGTCCCCATCCCTGGAGGGATTTAACAGCCACGTAGATGTGACACTTGGGAACAGGGGTCAGTGGTGGCCTTGGCAGTGCTGGGAGAACGGCTGAACTCGATGGTCTCAGAGGGCTTTTCCAACCTAAATGATTCTGTGATTCTATTCCACGACGATTGCCAGTGTTCACCATGGGTATTCCACAGCAGAGCCAGTCTCTGCCTGCTGGTGCCAGCACCATTTGCACTGAGTTTTACAGGTACCAGCTGTGCCAGTGCCCTGCTGACTGGGGACAGAGCACAGGGTACAGCTTAAGGCATCCCTGGCTCATTTCCATCAGCAAATTCTGCAGACCGTGTAACACATCTTCCAACCTGAGTGATGTGAGTAAACCAAGGATGAAGTGTTGTGTGAATTGTGATTGCAGACTGGTGACAGTCAGGAATCAGCCTGGGTAGGACTGGGAATGTTTAATCTATGAGGAATTCATATTATAAAAATACAGGGATCTGAGATTTAAACAGTTTTCACCTCTGGAAAAATATTTCCTTTCCCTTACTGTCACTTCAGTAGCAAAACACTGAACCTTGTACTGCTCTGATTGGCCAGAACACCTACACAATGATATTAACAGGGATCTTGCAAAGTGTTCCATCAAGCTGGGATACAGATAGCTGAGCCATAAATTTCTGTGAGGAAATGCTACTGGAACTGGGTATCTTCTGCACCTGCCCATCACTTTGCTTTCGCAGACTAAGTTGGGACAGGGATAATAAAGTGCAGCTAAGATGTTGCTGTGCCAAAGCCCATCTTTTGTATTTCAGTCACCCCAGAGCAGTGTTTCCTCAGCCAGTGACTCTGCCTGTGGCTGGAATGGCCCTGTAAACAGGACCAGTGACAGGCTGACAACACCTGAACCTATTCTGTCATGGGGCCAACAGCAACACAGGGCATGAGCCCCAGCCCAGAGGCTCAAAACTGGAATGTCCATCAGGACAAAAGGTGGACAAAAGAGAAAGGATAAGTGGACCTGAAGAGTACAGGTGTGCCTAGAGCAGCTGGGAAGGGGAATTTCCATGGGGTCTGGGGCCAAGGATCACCAAGCAGCTGCTCTCACTAAGCTGCTTCCTTTCTTTATCAAAAGCCTTCAGACTTCAGATTTTCTGTCTGAAGAGGAATCAATAAGGAGAGAATTTGGGTTGAAAAGCAAAACAAATGTATTTTCACTACACAGAAACAGAGGAGTGACCATACTGAGAAAAGAGCAGGGCAGAAGACAGCAGAATTGTTTCTACTACTGCATCACATCACAAGGAACATGATCCTTATCGGATGAATCCATTCATTTTTAATAAGCAGTCTGATGTAGTTGAACTTCAGTTTCAGGTTAAATATCTTCTCAGCCCTTCAATATCAGCTGGCTCCTGAAGCTGCTTACTGAGTGTTCCGCGATGCCGCGGTGCTGCAGGGGAGGCCGCTCCAGGAGCACGGCTGGACCATCCCACCGGCATCTGGGACCTGGGACAGCCCAGGGCTCCACCCTGGCTGAAAGGATTGGTCCCCTCCTGCCCTCCCTCCCCCACAGCTCTCCCCCATCCTTGCGTTTGGACAAGGCCAGGCCAGCTCAGCTCCCTCTTGGGATGCAGAAGGTGAAGCCCGGAGCTCTCGGCAGCACTGGGGGTTTTGGGGCTGTGGCTCTGACTGTCCCCAGGCAGGTGCCTCAGGCAGGTGCTGGCACAGGGGCTGCCCTGGGGACATGAGAGCTGTCTGTGGGACAAATCAAACATAACCACGTGGCAACATCTGCTTTGAGACTGTGTGTGCCCAGGTGACACCACAAGGCCCTTGCCCTGCCTTGACAGGTCTCTACAACCATTTCCTGATGGTGTCGCCATGTGCTTCACCTCCTCAGGAGCGCCCGGACGAGTCGCCACGGAGCAGCACATCACTGTGACCTCTGAGGCCTAAAACAAACTCTGCCGACCCAACAAGCAAGGACAAGGGAAGGATTAGTTCCACATCACTATGACATTTATCCACCCCTGGAAAATTACTGATAATTCATATTGATTCTGTGGCCTGGGTGCATTGAGTTGAAACATCAAATCCAGAGAGCCTCTCAGCTGAAATTACAAACACAGCCAAGCACGAGCTGAGCTGAGCTGAACTTGGTCCATTCCTGTTGTGTTGTGCCACCCCCAGAAGGTTTGCACTATCTTTGTCTTTGAAATTCAATGTTTCCTCAATGTCCTCTCTGCCGGAGCTGTTCCAGATAACCCTCCCTGACCCTGGAACAGGGCGTGAGCCTCACACCATCCACACTGGCAGTGTGTGTTTAGCAGGGAATGCCTGACCCCAAACACTGTAGTGAACACAGACAGGAAGCTGTTCACAGTATTTGGGGTTTTCCTAAGATTTTTACCCTAACACTCCGAGAGCAAGCTGCGAGAAGAAGCTGTGTGTGCTGTGCAGCAGTTACAGTGCTGAGGGCAGAGAGGGCAGCGGCCGGCGTGTCCTGGTCCACCACTGCCACGAGCAGAGTGGGATCGGGGGTGAGGGGACATGAGGAAGTTCTGCTTAAGCACAGCATTGTTCTGTAGGGGAGAGGAGAAAAACATAAACATGAATCAATGAAACTAAAGGCAAGGAAGAACAGGAGAGGAAGGGAAAGAGTGGGCCATCAGCCCCCTGAGCAGCCCCCACAGTGTCCCCAGAGCCATGTGTGGAGCATCCCAAGCAGCCAGCAAGCTCCCAGGGTGAACCCGCTGCCTCAGCCAGACTCCACCTTCCTCTTGGTGTCCTTCCATCCTCCTGAAAGTTGGTCATGGCTGAGGATGGGACAGAAGCATGGCATGGATCCTCTGATCCTGGCAGCCAGGGGCAAACCCAGTGCTGCAGGATGAAGCCAGCCTCAGAGCAGGGTGTGGGCACTGAAAAGCATTGTGGATGCCCTGCGCGGAGCTCCAAAACCCACAGGAGCTGCCTTGCTGATGAGTTACTGCTCTCCTGCTTCCCTTCAGGCTCTTTCCCCTTTGCAGGAGCACCTTCACCCCCAAAATCACCTGATCAGACCGTGGGTGCCTTGTGCAGGACCCTGGGAATGTGCTGCAGAGCCCCCAGGAGCCCGTGACCCACTCCCTCTCCTAGGGTGGGCTCTTCCCCTGCCAGTGCAGGCACGGATCCAGCCCGCACCCAGAACCTCGCCAGAGTGCACATCATTCAAATGCTGGGGGCTGAATGCCTTCCAAAGGACATTTTTCCACTGGAAAATGTGCTCGCGTCTGGGACTGGAATTCTGCTAAAGCCTGATCTCTACACAGCGTACACGTGTCTGTGATTTATCTACACAGGCTGAGTTCTCGAGGCTACAGTTTTTAATCAGCACTATTTGCATTACATAACGTCTTTTATTTCAGCCTGCATTTTGGTTTAATTAGTTCTTTGTTAAATACATCAATGGCGATTCTACCCTGCCAAGCAATTCCAGATTAATTGCATTTGTTAAATCTTCTTCTTGTTTCTCATTTTCCCTGTGTTCCAAGGAGGCAGCACATTTGGAAATTAATGGTATTTTCAAATCATTACATTGTACAAACTCATGGGCATATTCCAAATAATAGACCTGAACACCCCCAGCTCTGTGTGTTGCTCTCCAGCCCAGGAAGATGGAAGTCTGGCTGTGCTGTACACTGGGCTGTAGCTGATGGGTGATCTTACTCCTACGGTGACCCTGGAAGGGAACTCTCCAGGAAAACAAGGACAGCAACCCGGGCAGCTCTTACCCTCTCCAAGTTTTGCCTTGTTTCTCAGCCTGACAGCGTGGAATTTAATCCACCATGAGATAACCTCACAGACACATCGGTGAGGGTCAGCTGCACATGGGTTCTCCCCAACTATGGGGAGGAGATACCTCATCCTTGGGGATGCTCTGACCCACCAGGAAAAGAAGAACAATACTGAAAGGACTGGATTTCAATTTCTAAAAATTAAAAGAGAAAAAAAATAGCAGAAGAAAATTTTAAAAAGAAACTGTAGGTAATATGGACTATAATTAATGGCTGAGACAATTTACTAATGGACATTTTAGACATGGAGTGACGGGACACAGGCACCAGCTTCCCACAGCCAGAGGGCAGGGTTAGATGGGATATGGGGGAGGAATTGATCCCTGGGAGGGTGGGCAGGCCCTGGCACAGGGTGCCCAGAGCAGCTGGGGCTGCCCCTGGATCCCTGGCAGTGCCCAAGGCCAGGCTGGACACTGGGGCTGGGAGCAGCCTGGGACAGTGGGAGGTGTCCCTGCCATGGCAGGGCTGGCACTGGGTGGGATTTAAGGTCCCTCCCAACCCAAACCATTCTGTGATAGGATTCTGTGTCCACCTGAGGGTGATGTGTCACCAGTGACAGCCCAGAACACAAACTCTGACTCCCATACAGGAACAGGAGTTACTGGGATAGACTTGCTGGAGCAGCCAGTGCCCAGCAACAGACAAGATGTTCATAAAGACCATTGTGGCTTTGATAAAACAGTTTCCAGCCAGTGACACAGTGCACAGGTGATCCAGGGCACAGGTGATCCACAAACAGAATTCCTGTCTCTGGCTGGCCACCAGCCACCTTTCCTAAGGAAAAGAGGTTTCTTTTCTTCATCCCCTTCCAATGACTGGCTCCCCAGCTGTGCTCAGCACCCCTGGGAAAAGCTGGCTGGGGAGGGAGCCCCAGAGAGCAGCCCGGGAGGTGGGACCCCTGCCTGGGAAGTGGAGTGCCTGGGAGCAGCCAGCTCCTGGGGCTGAGGGAGCAGTAGCTGAGAGACCTCCAGCAAAGAAATACACTGGCTTAAAAAGAGCAAGTAAGGACATGTGAGTGTGGCAGTGTGCATCCAGGCGAGGGATTTCAGGGAAGGGTTGTCTTCCAGGGCATGGAGCAGGGAAACCCTGTTCCTCTGTGCATGAGCTGCACACAAGCATGGAATTCATCAGAGAGTCCCTCTGACAGATCCTTAATGAGATTTCAGATAATGATCCAGGCTTTGTCATTCATTATTAAAAAAAGCTTCTCACAGTGTCAAGCAACTGCAGTGCCTGGGAATAGGCAAACTGGGCAGGCACTTTCCTGATGGGAGAATGGAGTCTGCTCATCTGGGAGCAGGTATCTCCATTTTTTCCATTGCTGGGCAGTATATTTTAAGGATTCACATGTGTTTTGGGCTGACTAACTCAGTAACAGCTCCTGGGAAATGCTTCTTTTTCTCTCCCCATCACGAGAGCAAATTCCAGTTGCTGTTTTTCCCAGGACAGCTCTCCTCGCCTCACGCTGTGGCTTCGCTCCCTGGCCTGGGTGGCCAGGCTCCTGGGACAGACTGGGCACATTCTGTGCTCCTCAGGGCCAGGTTTAAATTGGATAAAGCCTGTAGACATTCACAGCTCAGTCCTGCCTGTTGCCGTGGTGCTCCCAGAGACTTGGGGTTGAACTGCTCCTGACTGGGAATGTCCAAACCTCAGAAGAGATTTTGAGGGGAAAAAAGTCATGTAAACAGACAAACCACAGCAGTCAAAGCATCCAGAAGTCCAACTGTTTTCCAAAGGTGGAGAACTCAGCACCATTCCCCCCAGGCACTGGGATATGGGGGGCTCAGGAGGAGCAGCCACTGCTGCCCCTCCCTGCATTGCCCCCGAGCCAGCCTGTGCCAGGGCACAGAGCAGCTCATGGCCTGGGGTGACATCCCCTGCTTGCAGGATGGTATTTAGGGATCCCAGGACACCTTGGCACAGACTGGCTTTCCCAAATCTCCAGGTCTCACAAAGCGCCCATGGGTGGGCAGTAGGACACAGAACCACAGGATGTAACTTTGCTGGGACATCCACTGAGCCTGACAGTTTATGAGCATGAACTCAGCACGACACAAACCAAACCCTGTGACCACACCTGTGAACAGCCTTTGCTGGTTTTCACACTCCCAGCCTTTCCCGTTTTGTTGCTTTGTTCCTGCCAGGTGACATTCCTGGGTGCCACAGCCCTGCTGAGCTGCCCGGGCACACAGCCCTGCCTGTCTGCCCACACGGTGTGTGTGTCCCGTCCTGTGCCAGGCGTTTGCTCCCTCACACAGGAAGGAAGGGGGATCCCACACCAGACACCTGCGACAGGGCAGGGGCACCCGCTGCCCGCACTCCGGCAGCCCCGGCACTGGGCTCTCAGTTCTCCTTCACACCCAGCACCCCCAGGGTGATGATCTGCCAGGGCCCTTTTCCCACAGCACCCACAGCAACCCTCGCTCGGGTTCTAGCCCAGAGAAAACTGATGCTGTGTTCCAGGGAAACACATCTTCAAGGAATTAGCATCACTCTGTCTTTCCCTGATTTTGGCCATGTGCTCACCCGAGCCGAGCTGGTTTGTGACCATGGGTAATACACTTTGGTACATGAAATTATCAAGGAGGGAACAAATGGGAAATGGTGTTTTTTTCTTTTCAAGACATATTATTGTCAGCAGCAGCCCTATTCCATCTTTACATGAGGAGCAAGGAATTCATTATTAATCTTGCTGCTGGAATGATCCACATTTCTATCCCTGTCTCTGTGTTCCTCATCTCATTTTTCTTGGTATCTCCTTCTCTCTCTTTTCTGTCCATGCCCAAAATGATCTCACATCCAGGAAGCACTCCATGTTTAGCCACACAAAGGGAAATGTTAAACAGCCTTCTTTTATTTATGCTCATCTCCCCTCTCACTTGTGTAGCAATTTCACATTCAGGGTGCTCACACTGCTCTTTACCTGAATATTTCATGAGGGCACAGGTGTGGTAACTGCCCCTGGATCCCTGGAAATGTCCACAGCCAGGTTGGATGGGGCTGGGAGCACACTGGGATAATGGGAGGTGTCCCTGCCCATGGCAGAGAGTGGGGGACCAAAATGAGCTTTAAGTTCCCTCCCAACCCAAGCCGTGGTGGCTGCCAGACCCCTCTGTGACCCACTGCATGCCCCCAGAGTGGCCACAGGCCAGCCCGTGCCCGTGGCAATGGCACAGGGCAGAGGTATGGCCTGGCCAGCTGGGACCTGAAGGACAGGGCTGAAGCACCAAAACCCTTCCTAACTGGGGCTCTTGGTTTGTAACCACCAACTCTGCCTGAAGGTCCAGGAGCTTTAGCAGACCTGCAACCAGGGAACCACCCAAATGCTCCTCTGGAGCTGGGCTTCTCCTCCAGAACCTCACACAGGGAGGGAATCTTTTGGGACTGATGGGCTGACTTGCACTGAAGCACCCCAGAAATATTTCCCACAAACAGGAAAACTTCAGTCTAAGGCAGCCATGCCCTCGGGGGGGGTCAGTGAGAGCCCTGCGAGAAGGGAAGAGTTCTCTTCAACCTAAGAGCAAAATAAGAGGTCGTAACATTGAAAAAAAGGAAAACAAGATGAAATGCGACACTGCTGTACTACAAGGTGTTGTCAGCAATTCCCAGAGGTTACACATTAGTACAACATTATTTCTTTAAAGAAGCAGCCACTGTGACAAACTCACTTGCAGGTTCTGGAGCGAGAAGGCAGAATTGTGCATCTCCATTACACTCACATTATGTAAATGTGTGAGGATAAAGGACAGAGATTGTAAAACTGAGCAGATATATGAGAATGCCGACCTTTGCTGCGCTGCTGCCATGTGCAGGAATGTTACAGAGCCACGGAAAGAGCAGAACAGCAGCTGAGTTACACACACAGAAATGAAATGCAAGAGCTGCTCTGCCAGGCTGCAGGATCTCTCCCCCATCCATCTTCCAGGCTAATGATTCATAAGAGACCCATGAAGGTCAAGGACTCTCTCAAGTGTCTCCTCTGCTGGAATCCCAAAGGAAGCAGAGGGAAAGGTAATTTGGATGGTTGCATTTGAGGTAGGATAATCTGCTCTGCTGGGAGGGATCTGCAGGTGTGTCTGGGGTGACGAAACTCCCTGCCCAGCTCAGAGCTGGTGAGGACACCCCACACCCAGAGATCTGCTTGGAGCAGGGCTGAACCCCACTGTGCAACAGAGGCTGGATGTGGGGAATGGGATGGAGTGATTGGAGCTGCTTCTTGGACCTGTGTCTGCAGGCTGCTGCTCATGGACCTGCTCTGTGTTCAGGGAGGATGGGAGGTCTAAGGTGTCTTGGACCCTACAGTGCCAGGGAGGGTCACACCTTGAGAGAGTGCAGAGGCATTTCTTTGCCATCCCTTTTCTCATTCACAGCCCCCACAGTGACAGCAGAGAGAATGCCAGGGAAAACCCATGAGTGTGGCTCCCTGTCGACAGAGGATTCCACAGGGACACAATCCTGTGCCATGTGCTCTGGGATGGCCCCTCTTTAACGGGGAGGTTGGATCAGCTGACCCACTGTGGTCCCTTCCAAGCTGGCCCATCCTGTGGGTCTGTGATCCTGCCAGGCTGGCAGAGCTGCTGCGAGGTCAGAGGAATGCACAGCACCTCCATCTCCCCACGGGAAGTGGGGAGGGAGAGAGGCACAACCTGTTTGCCACCTGGGGAGCGCACAGGAACAGAACCCCCTGCACAAGATGACCCCGAGCCCCATTTGCTGTGAGCCACCTCTGCCCTCCCGGCACGCGTGTGCAAATAAAGGCTGATTCTGAATGTGAAGCTGAAAGAGTACATGTGATGCCTCCTGGGAGAGGACGTGGGATCTGAGCAAAGCGAGCACACTGAGGAGTTTGAGGTGTTGCAATTGTCGTGGTTTAAGGCTCTAGACACAGATAGTGCTGCACCAAGGTCAAGTATTTTGGATTACCACTTCTGCAGCTCCCAGCTCAAACTATCTTCCAGCAAGGTGAAACTTTGACTGACTTTATTACAGCAATTGTTCCCAAGTAAATCCTGTTTCCTGATTTTCTAGGCCGGCAGAAATAGAAAGAATTGGAAATAATTGCCAAGTAATCGGTTGCCTATGTGGTGATTTTCTCACTCTCCAGAGTCTGAAATTGGCTGTGGAAGAGCCTTGGAGTCTTTGAGGCTTCACTTGTGGGATTGGACTGTGTTTACATGGTGCTGAATAGGGTAATTCCTAGGGGTATTGACAAAACAAATCCGGCTCCAGGAACAAAGGAGGATTCTTCCCATGCATCAGGCAAGAGGACAGAAAGACCCAGGCCCTCATATTTAATAGCACAAATGGTCCAGAACTTGACAATCTGCAAATTATTGCAGCAGGCACTTCCAGAACCTGCTTCAGCATTTCGTTCCCTACCTTCCCAAAAAGATGAATGATGGTAAGGGTTTTAGTAGCCCAGGAAAACAAAGTAAATAAACGAATTAAAACCCAATATAGGGGCTGGAGAACCTTTCAAAATAATGGGAGGACAAAAGTGAACACAATATTAAGCAAATACCTCAGCACGGAAGAAGAGATGAGGCCTCAGTGCCTGTCTGTGAGGGACTGTGATGCTCCACACAGACTTGGACTGGGGCTTGTAGCTGGGGAGGAGGGGGGAGGTTTGCAGTGGCTGCTTTCAGAATTTTTTTAGACCAAACATTCATAAACCCTTGAGGCTAGCAGGGATGGTGACTTGGCACCCAAAGGGCTCCTTCCCTGTTTTTTTTTTTTTTCCCAATGAGAAAATACAACAGCTTTAGGGGAATTAAATCGTTAAATCATTTTTGTAATCTTCAAAAGTAATTGTGACCTGACTGGCTGAACATCACTGCCAAACATATCATCAATATAGGTCCAAATAGAGTTTCCATCCCACAAAAAATCATTAGTCAGGCACTGCACTTCCCTGCCCTGTGTGCCAGCTACAGAGGGGTACAGTTCCACTTCCTCCTGCCAGAGATCCCTGCAGGATCCCTGCTCTACTGCTGAATTCTGCTGCGCAGGGGAGAAGCGCTGGTGGCATGGAACACGGCTGATTTATTTAAGGTAACTGTTTGTGACATGCAGGCACAAGAGTTCATTAAACACACAGAATAACCTTAAATTGTGTGTTTGCATAGGGAGGATATAAAAAAGAAGGAAAACAATGAAAAGACATTTGCTGAACACAGACCTCTGCCACTTCTTCCACATCTGTTCAATCAACCTCGTCCTATTAGGAATGATTAACATTTGAGGGACATGGAAAAGAAAATGGCCATAATAAACAGACACTGCTAATAATTACCACTTAGTTCTATGTTCTAGTGATTTATTCACTAGAATGATGAGCGTTAGCTCTCAGTCCCAGCTATGGGGGCTAAGCAGGGGCTTCACAGCCCCCTGCCCACTGACACAGTGTCTGGTGCAGCAGCTGACTGGGTGCCATGACTCAAGGACAGGGCACCCTCTGGGAAAGAAGCAGATTTAGTGCCTCATAAGGAAATATTTCTATTTTTGTAATCATTCCTTTAGCAAGAGGGATCACAGAAGGGCAGAAAGGCTTCCTGTAAGAAAGAGAGAGGGGGTCATCCCCAAAATCTGCAATGGGCTGCCAAGGGTGCTGGGAGGAATAAAGTGATTCCTAAATCAAGTCAATATAAAATTCAAACAATAACAAAAGAAGTACAAAAGACACAAGGCTCAGCCATGAGCTTTGATAAGACATACAGTATTAGAAACTACGTGTCTTCCGTTTTCCAGTGACAACATCCCCATCCATCTTCAGTAGGTGGTGGCATCCAGGTTCCTAAATTAAAGGTGCCTTCTTATCTGGATGAGGTTGGTGGATAAATTCTTTTCTTTAGTGAGGTTTTAAATGTGATCTTCCACATCATCCTTGAGGACAAACTGGAGATTGGCCCTGGACGGGTGGGTAACAAGGCAGAGGAAAAGCTGTGTGGGGAACTGGACCCAAGGACTCCAGTTCAGACCAGTGCTGGTTAGAAGTGATGCTGACTGGGGGTCAGTGGCAGGGTGGGTGGGATGTTTAACCCCCTCCTTGAAGCCCTGGATGATGGGACAGGATGAGCAGCTGGCAGATGCCAGTGAGAAAATGCCAGGGAAAAACAGACTTTTTACTGCTTGTACACATAAAACCAATATGCACTTGGGCACACAAACAGCCGTTGCCTCCTGAAGCCGGGAAAAAGCACCCAGACAGATGTACACACTTGGAAATGAGTAAGTTTTAGTTGCACAGGGATAAATAATGTTTCCACTGTGCAATACTTCTCCAGTGACCAATCCACAGCCACCTGCCCAGCCCCTGGAGCTGGAACTCCCGATGGTGAGCAGAGCCACGGCTTATGGCTGCGTTTGACCCCCGTCCTTGTAGCTGTGCCTCAGGGCAGTGCCCCTGCTCCATCTCTCACCGCCTGTCTCCTAAACCCACGCTTCCATGTTCCTCCCCTGGAACCTCATTGGCAAAAATGTGTCATGAGCACAAAGGTAAGAGTGAAGGCTCAGAAAGCTGCTGCTCGTTTGCTCTTGACAGACTCCCCAGTGTGGTAAATGCTGCTGAGGAGAGCTGGGACTGGGCTCACGCAGCGACAGGCACGGGCAGCCTGAGGGGAGATGGGCGAGCCATGCTCACTGAATGCCAGTGGGAGAGACAGGGACATCCTCCCAGAGGCACAGCAGGAACCCCGTGACAGGGAATTATTACCCTGGAAGCTTACAGGCTCCTACGCCAGGCGGCCCAACACACCGCTCGCCTTTCTCCACCAGACCCTGCTCCTCCTGCCGTCCTTTCCCACCCTGTGGAAAGCACAATCCCAGGTAATAGTGCACTGGGAGTCACCCCTGCTCTTCACAGAGCTGCGGGCAGCTCTCAGTGCTGGCTCCAGGCTCACAGGCAGGTTCAGACTTTTGGACTCAAAGCCACATAAAAGACCAGTTTGAAGACTAATATGCTTTCCTTAGGTCAAAACAGGAGCCTGATGGAGCAGTGGGTTCCTGGATAACTTGGAAGCCTATTTGGGATGAGAAGGAAATTTAAGACAGGACAAATGAGTTTCGTGGAAAACAGTGCAGAGGCTCCCTTCCTCATCGAAGAGGAAGGGCAGCTCCTGGTGGTGAGGAAGTGCCACCATGGGCAGAGGAATGACCATTCCTGACCTCTGGGCATGGCAGAGGGTTATACACTGGGATAATTTTGAAGAAAAGTTTTGAGACCTTAATGTTTGACCCTCCCACACCACCAAAAAAGATGGCAGTGACCAAGTGTGATGCATCCTGAGCCAGGCAGCAGAAATCTGCACTTTGTACTTTCTACAGATATCACAAAATTTCTGCTGTGTTTTCAACAGAAATTAGACATTAGCAAAGGAAATTCATGTGAAGCAAGCAGTGGCAAAGTGGTTCCCAAATTCAAGGAGAGCTTGGATCATGGATCATCAGAAAATACCTCCTGCCTTTATGAGAGCTATAAAAACTCCAGGAAGAATGCATGGAATACAGATACGAAAGACCACAGTCACCTTGCCATAATTCCAATCACATACCTGCATTTACATCACTGACTTAATGAAAAATAAATCATTCATTCACTCTAGAAAGCCTGGTGGAACATGACAGGCAAATAACAAGATATTTATATATTTATCACTATTTGGAAAATTATTTAATAATGCTATTAGTGGGGATGACGTCTTTTCTCACTTTGGGAAGCTCCTCTTACTGTGATTAGCCAAGATGGTACCAAGAGAGTTTTCAGGCCTACCCCGGGTTTCTGTGGAAGCAGCTACAGTGCCCTGCAGCAACCTCAGCCAGAGCATCCCTCCCTCCCTTCCTTCCCTCCTTCCTTCCTTCCCTCCTTCCTCCCTTCCTCCCTTCCTCCCTTCCTCCCTTCCTTCCTTCCTATTGCTTCCTGCAATGTTCACCTGGAGAAGAGAAGCATCCAGGGAGAGCTCAGAGCCCCTTGCAGGGCCGGAAGGGGCTCCAGGAGAGCTGGAGAGGGACTGGGGACAAGGCATGGAGGGACAGGAGCCAGGGAATGGCTTCCCAGTGCCAGAGGGCAGGGCTGGATGGGAGACTGGGAAGGAATTGCTGTCTGTGAGGGTGGGGAGGGGCCCTGGCACAGGGTGCCCAGAGCAGCTGTGGCTGCCCCTGGATCCCTGGCAGTGTTAAGCTTTAGGGTCCCTTCCAACCCAAACCATCTGGGATCCTCTAACACCAAAGGGCAGCAGCTCTAACACCAAAGTGTGAACTGCAAACACCCAGGAACATCCAATGTCTCCCTGGTTCCTTCTCCCAATTCCCAACTTGCTGTAAGACTCAAGGATCTCATCCCAGGACAGCCAGGATCTGAGGAGAGGTGTTCAATGTCTCAGTGCCCTGGGTGAAGCTGCAGGAGGGGACTGAGTTGCTCTGTGAGCCAGGAATGGTCACTGACACTTTATTTTGAGCTTTCCAAAACTGTGAAAGTTTGATAAATCAAATATATTCTTTTTTCACACTCCTAAACACATGTTGTCTCACTGTAATATGATTTCAGTCCCCCTAGAGAGACCTCTGCAGGAGGCTGGCATCTTGTGCTTAACACAAAAACCTCTATTCTCCACCAGAAAATTTACTTAAAATTTAAAATAATCAAGTAAACAACCTAAGATTGAAAAACAGAAGGAGAAGTGAATGTTGAAAATAAAAGGTGTATATAACATGTTTCAGTCCTGGGTTTTGGTTTCATTTTTTTGTTGGAAAAATCTGAATGTTTAAGTGTAGCAGAGGAAGTTTTCTATATAAAAGATAAAAGAAAAAAGAGAAAAGAGAAATCCAATCATATAAGTGAAAGGTGATAGTGTTGACCCTCAAAATGAGCTTGAAACACTTCCAGACTGGCTGCATTCCTGGACAAAAAGAGTAAGAGCAGAAACCCACAACCATTTACTGATGGCGGCACCTTTTAGAGCAGTTCAGCCCCTCTTGTTTAGCAGAGCTGTGCACAGCACATGCACCTACTGACCCTGCTTGTCTCTGGAATTTAATTTGGGAAAAAATAATTTGAAGAGGTCTAGACATTACAAAAATTAAAGGGGAAACAACTGAAGAAACCCCCAAAACAGCAAACACAAACCCTCACAAGGATATAAGAGCAGATGCCAGAAGTGGTGAAAATGTGATGCTATTCCAAACCACAGTGGTCCAACACTGAGCAGGAATTCCCATCCCTCTGACAAAATTTGACCTAAAAATGAAAGAGAGGATTGAAATAACAGCCCTCACTTCTGAAATGGCCCTTATCTCTGTGGTGTTTGCTAATACTACTTACGGGTAAAGCAAAGGAAACTAGAATTTTATCATTACTGAGCACTTCTTCTTGAAGATAGGAAGAAATATCGTCTCCACCATAAACCACTGCAATTTGGAAAAGAGCAGTCAGATCACACCTGTAACCATGGCCAAACACCTCCTTTTGCTCAAAAATCTGCAGAAAAGTAGCCACATGAAGGAGGAAAACTGAGCTGTTGGCACTATTTTTACCACGTACTTCAGAATGATTGAAAACGACTTCAAGAACCTCTTTAGACAGTGCCACCATGGCCACACACTTGTGGTAGCACCGGTCATAGAATCATAGAGGCACAGCTGGGTTTGGGTTGGAGGGAACCCTGAAGATCATCTTTTTCCACCCCTGCCATGGGCAGGGACACCTCCCACTGTCCCAGGCTTCTCCCAGCCCCAATGTCCAGCCTGGCCTTGGGCACTGCCAGGGATCCAGGGGCAGCCCCAGCTGCTCTGGGCATCCTGTGCCAGGGCCTGCCCATAATAACAGGGGCTGGAGCACACGTCTGATGAGGAGCAGCTGAGAGAGCTGGAAAGGGGCTCAGCCTGGAGCAAAGGGGGCTCAGGGGGGACCTTGTGGCTCTGCACAAGTCCCTGACAGGAGGGGGCAGCCGGGGGGGAGGCTGGGCTCTGCTGGCAGGGAACAGGGACAGGAGGAGAGGGAACGGCCTCAGGCTGGGCCAGGGTGGATATCAGGGAAAATTTCATGGCAAAGGTTGTCCAGTCCTGGCATATGGCAGTGGCGGAATCCCTGGTGGGATTCAAAAAACGTGTGGATGTGACATTTGAGGCCATGGTTTAGTGCTGCTGGCGGTGCTGGCTGATGGTTGGGCTTGCTGATCTTAGAGGGCTTTTCCAACGTAAATGATTCTGTGATTCTACGATTCTGTATCTTCTGCATTAACAGCTCTGCAGTCAATATTTGGGTGCAAAAAACCTCCATGCCAGCAGGAGGATGGATGGCAGCTGGCCCTAAGTAGGATTAAAAAACCCTCTTTTTCCTTCATTCTGTGAGAACCAGGGTAACTGAGCACAGAGACATGTCTGAAGCAGCTTTGCATAGAAATAACATTGTTTTCCGTGGAACATTTATAGCAGAGAGCTGCAGCTGATGCTTTGTCCGAACTTATTAGAGAGGGTTAAATTTGCATTCTGGACTGTAAAAATCTGTTGAGAAGCAAGAAAAATACTAAATAAACTGATTTTAGTTAGTTTTACCTGCGTATAAAAGAAAGATCAAAGACAGTTTGCATTTCAGTTGCTGTGATTTGGCTTTTAGTTTCCAAGGAAAAATTTTTTTAAAAGGGGAAAAACTACTAATAAAAAAAAGATCATCGGAACCAACCTCAAAGTAGCATCTGGGCTCTGCTCCGTCCCTGCACAAACCCATCCTAACATGAAGACCAGGAGGGGTGGCCTAGCCCTGCCTTGGATGAGTCCCCTTGCTACTGTGTTTCCCATTTTCCTCCTTTCCTTCCATCTTTCATCCCTTCCAAAGGGCAGGAAGAAATCAAAACATCTCTTTAAACCTTCCCAATACCTTCAGCCTTATTTCTTTCCAAATTCTCATGCAATAGCCTGGCTTTCCACTCCTGATGGTACCGTGTGAGAACCTAAGATGAGCTGTAAAGGGAATGACAATGGCTTTAGTGAATCACTAATCTAAAACATCCCAAAAGGAGCCAAACAGGATCTCGAGCGAGATGGATGCGTCTCTGGTGAGAGGCCCTTTGCACAGGGTCTGATGCAAGTATTTCTCTGCTTTCTTTAAAATGTTTCCAAGGGAGATGCTACAACTCACCTCACACTGAACCCAAGCAGGGGAACTTCACTGCTGAGAAATAAACACAACAGTTAAATATGGTTCCAGTTCAGCCGAGGAAACATCCACCCCGACACTTAAAAGAGAACGATGGAAGCTTTCCTGCATGAGGAAATCCTCCTCATTAAATGATCTGCAGAGAGCAGATTCTTAAATAAAGCTGGGAACAATCAAAGCAGGATGAGCAATGGCAGTCATTCCAGCGAGGGCTCGCAGGAGCGGAACAAAGGCCTGATGACCTGGAACACCACACAGAAGAAATGAAACTCATATTTTCAAAGCCATGTCCCCAGAAGCCGCTTAAGAACAGTTGTTTTGGTGTTCAGTGTACTTCATTGAGCACTTTAAAGATCACCACTTGCATTGTGCACTCCAGTGCATCGTCGGGTAAATGCTGCCTTCTGCTCGAGCCTGGCAGGCCCCTGGAGCCTGGTGATCCCTCGCAGCCTGGTGATCCCTCGCAGCCTGGTGATCCCTCGCAGCCTGGTGATCTCCTGGAGCCTGGTGATCCCCTGGAGCCTGGTGATCCCTCACAGCCTGGTGATCCCTCGCAGCCTGGTGATCCCTCGCAGCCTGGTGATCTCCTGGAGCCTGGTGATCCCCTGGAGCCTGGTGATCCCTCACAGCCTGGTGATCCCCTGGAGCCTGGTGATCCCTCGCAGCCTGGTGATCCCCTGGAGCCTGATGATCCCCTGGAGCCTGGTGATCCCTCACAGCCTGGTGATCCCTCACAGCCTGGAGATCCCCTGGAGCCTGGTGATCCCTCACAGCCTGGTAATCCCTCACAGCCTGGCAGGCCCTTGCAGCCTGGCAGGCCCTTGGAGCATGGCACACACTGGGCACCACTGGCAATCCCACACTGCTGACTGGTGGGGAGTTTGGCTCCTCTCTGCTCACAGGGCCATGGGCCAGGCTGGCCACATGGACCTTCCCTCTCCAGAACAAGAGAATAATCACTCACAGGTGCAGCTGGATGGGGAACTGCTCTCTCCCTTCATAATTCATTGAATCACTGAATCGTTCAGGTTGGAAAGTCCCTCTGAGCCCATCAAGTCCAACCATTCCCTCATTACTGGCAAGCCCACCACTAAACCGTGTCCCCAGGTGCCACATCCACAGGGTTTTTAAATCCTCCCAGGGATGGGGACTCCACCACTGCCCTGGGTAGCTGTGCCAGAAGAAATTGTTCCCAATACCCAACCTAAACCTCCTCTGGTGCAATTCAAGGCTGTTTCCTCTTGTTCTGTTGCATCTTTGCTGAGAAAAGAGCCCAAACCCCCTGGCTCCACCCTTTTGCCAGGGAGCTGTAGAGAGCCAGAAGGTCTTCTCTGAGCTTCCTTTGCTCCAGCCTGAGCCCCTTTCCCAGCTCCCTCAGCCATCCCTGGTGCTCCAGCCCTTTCCCAGCTCTGTTCCCTTCCCTGGACACAATCCAGCACTCAATGTCTTTCCTGTCATGAGGGGCCCAGAATGGCACCCAGCATTTGAGGTGCTGGCACATCTGTGGCAGAGGGGGTCTCCTCCCCTGGTGGCCCCACCCCAAGTTCTGCTGACCCCACTGCTCTCTCAGCATGGCAAAACTCCCAGATCCCTGAATTTAAAACAAGTGATTTTTGCTCTTCATAACAGACTTCAAAGACAAGTTGGTCTGAGCAATGTCTGAAAAATACTGATCAGCCAGAATATCCTTCTACAGCTGAGGAGAAAACATAACAAAGTTGCAGATGATACCATACAGCTGGGATGACCTCTAAGGAATGGGTCATTTATTCCATCTACAATGAACTTCAAGGAATATTTTGGGTTGTTCGGCATTTCAGCTATGATTTTTCCTCTGAAAGGGAAAAAAAGGGAACCAGAAAAAGCCCTGCTTTTCCTACCACTGTCATGTCTTTTAAATTCTGAGGACGATCTGAGTGTGCTATTTCAGACATACTCAAATATACAATACTCCCATCATTCATAGCAAGCAGCCTGTGCCTAAAACAGAAGGATATTAATCCTTGGTGGTGTATTTAAATTGCAAGCATTAGCTCAGGAGATGGCCCTCTGGGCAGGGAAGAAAAATAATATATCTCACTTTCTGCATACGCATCTCCTTCGACACCGGACTTTCACCTCCACACTCCTCAGATCACTCACGGGAATGTGGCGGCCTCAGCACTTCTGACATTGCACTGGGCTCCTTCGTCCCAAACTATCCACAGCTCAGCAAAATGTGTAATGAGTGTCATTCCCCATTTCACCCAGGATCAAGACAAAATGAGATCGAGTCTGAATTACTGTCTCAAGAGTCTGCTCAGGCCATGCTCAAAGAGATCAGCCAGGCATTCAGAGCTCACATTTTGTCATGTTCATGAACTCCAGCCTTTACTTTCCTGACCTATCAATCTTTCATCTCTCTCAAGTGCTAAATTAATCTTATTTAGAAATGTCAATTAAACCGGTCATTTTTTTGATGGTATTAGAAAGTGCTTAATATCTTTGCTGCCCTTTAATTTTATGAAACAAGAGAGAATAATCCTGCAAAAATAAAGCCCCTCCAGCGATAAGCTTGGCTGTAAAATATTCATTTTTAATGACATTATGTTGGAACAAAATATTTTTTTCTTTTTTTGTAAACAGACAGAAGATTATATTTGCACTTCTTATGAAAGGAGGTATTAATGCAAAAATGAACCTGCAGAGGTAAAGACAATGTGGAGTGTGCTGTTTAGCAGTTTTTAAGGAGTTAACCTTGGCCAAATTTCAGACAACACCTTAGCAGAAACTTACTTGCTTCATTAGGCACCAAGATTTTGTACTCTTCTTCCTATTTCAGTATTTTTAAGGAAGGAAGTGAACAGATTTAGTATCTCTTCTACTGATATGGACTGGAACCGGCCCAATTAAGGCAATGAGCCGTCTCCCAGCTGACGTCAATGGCGGGATACAAATGGCTCTGAAGGCAGCACTGGCCCGACTGCCTTTGGTGAGGAGATTCACTGGTTGTCCCCACTGACCTCCAGACCCTCCAGCACTCGCTGACACCCCCGGGCTTTTGCCAAGGTTCACCCACGGGATGCTCTCAAGAGCCTCCAAAGCACCTGCGGGCCACCTCAGGTGGCATCTGGACACCCCCGATGGCCTCTGGGCTGGGCTGTGGCTGGCCGGCTGTGGGACATGGCGGCACAAGCAGTGGCAGCCGTGTGCAGGTGAATCTTAGAGGCTGGGTACCCACTAAACATGGGTGGATAAAGTGTCACCAGGTTTGCTCAGGACTGAAGCCGTCCATCCACTTCTCCTTTTACATCATTCCCATCCCCTGGAGCTGATTGAGATGCTACAGCTCCAGGGGGACATAGGGCACAATGTGACAAGCTCCAAAAATGGAAAGGGAGATGTGGGGAGTGGCAGACGTCACATCATCTCGTGTTCAGCCTGGTGCAGCTTTGTCCACGGGATGTTGACCAACTTGTGTCCTCCCCATCCTCCAAAAGCTGAGATCTTCCCACAGCTGGCACCAGCTCTCTCTTTATCTTCCCTGCGGCACCAGCAGGCCTGGAGTTTGGGATTTTACTTCTTCATGCAAGAGAACCTGGCTGTTTCAGATGAGGCTGACCACTGTGACCACTGAGGTGCAGCTGCACTCACACACACCATCCCTGGGGGATCAACCAGAGCCAATTCGAACAATGGGGTACAACCTGTGCCCCTTTAGGACCTGTCCCCACTCCAGCACTTCCCCTGAGATCCTGGGCAGGCCAAGCTGAGCAGCAACGAGAGGGGACCCCAAATCTTCCTCTAGAGCCAGGCCCTGGGCAGCAAAAGGTACAAGTGCTGCGACAGCCAACAGCCGGGGCTGAGCAGAGGCTCAGAGGAAGCAATTTTAGCAGCTGGCAATTAAGTGACAAAGAGAGGATTAGGGCAGCAGCTGGAGGTTGAACAGCAGGAGCAGCGGGACAGGCAATAACAACAGCTTAGTTTTACTCGGGTGTGTTACAAAGCGAGGTGTTGACGGCTGCACTGGTGGGGCTGTGACCCGGGCCCCAGGGAACTGCTCTGCCCATGACTGATCTCAGCAACTCTTCTTTAAATATGTGCTTAATAAACCTTGTTTAAAGAGCAGCACAATGTCCACTGGCCTCACACTTCCCTGCCTTCTCTCCAGACGATTTTTCCAGAGACTGAGTTTTTGTGCTAAATAAGCCCATAGGCACCGCCATCTCTTTGCTGTAGTTATATATCCACTGATAACACCATCAAAGACATTTCTGGGTGCATTTAATGTGAAACTGGGTGAGATTGACAGGAAAGGGCTTCTCTGCATCAGTGTCTGGGAGCACCACTACTCGCAGAGGCTTCTGAAGGCAGAACTGAGGGACCATCCCCTCACATGCCAGGCACTTGTACCCAGGTAATAAATCCTGCTGTGCCTTTCATGCTTTCTCTTTTCCTTCTGAAATGCTCCCATACTGAGTATCCGTAACAGACAGGGACTCATCTTCAGTGATCTTTGTAAGAGATTTTTAAAAATACATCAGGCTTAGCATCAATAGCAGAGACAGGGAGCCACATTAATAAATCCATGGGTGCTAAACCAAGGATTATTTTTATCTGGCTGAGATACTGATTTTTATTATAAAATGTTCTTCAACAGTAAAACCAAAGAATGATGTCACCACTAATCAGGAGTCCGGCAAGAACAGAAAGCAGAAAAATCAGTGGATGCAATGTATGGGAACAAATGCAGTGACAGAGCCCAGAGCAGCTCATTCTGAAGAGCACCAACTGGAACTAAAATCTGGATTCTAGTCAGAGATTTTCATGTAACTGCCCTGATTTTTGTAAATCCTCATGCTCTGCAGAGCATCAGGTCAGGAGCCCATCTCTCCACGAGCCCGGTTTTTCTGTGGCTCCAGCGGTGCCAGACTTGGGCCAAGCCCAGCAGCCTGGGAGGCAAAAGCTCAACCCTGAGCAGCCTGGGCTCACTCCAGAGCCAGCCCGGGCTTTAGTGAGGGGCGGAGCCAGAGACCCAAGGGGCTCTTCTGGCCTGAATTAGTCCTCACATTTTGTTGTTTGTTTTGGGGTTTTTTAATTTATAGAAGATGTTCAGGGAACAAAAAGCATCGTGGAGAATGAGAACAACAGTTCAGTACACTGTTACAAAATGGAATGGAATGGAATGGAATGGAATAGAATAGAATAGAATAGAATAGAACATTTTAGTTGGAAGGGACCCACAGCACTCATCTGGTCCAACTGCCTGACCACTTCAGAGCTGACCAAATCTTAAGGACATCATCCAGTATTGTTGATATTTCCTTCTTGTATGACCTAGATGCCAGTTCAGCCTGCCAGCACTACACCCTGTGAGCACAGCTCCCCACTGTGCCACATGGGCAGAGCTCTGCCTGAGCCCAAAGTGAGGAATGCTGGTGGCTGGCCCCAAAAACACGAGCACTGAGCCCCAGTGCACCCAGAGATGAGTTGGGTTTGGCATAGACTGAACACAGTGACGGTTTGAGGAATCAAATGAAAGAATTTTCCCAATGTCCACCCTGAGCCTCCCCTGGCCCAGCCTGAGGCCGTTCCCTCTCCTCCTGTCCCTGTTCCCTGCCAGCAGAGCCCGACCCCCCCGGCTGCCCCCTCCTGTCAGGGACTTGTGCAGAACCACAAGGTCCCCCCTGAGCCTCCTTTGCTCCAGGCTGAGCCCCTTTCCCAGCTCCCTCAGCCGCTCCTGGGGCTCCAGCCCCTTCCCAGCTCCGTTCCCTTCCCTGGACATGCTCCAGCCCCTCCATGTCCTCCTTGTCATGAGGGACCCAGAACCGGACACAGGGCTGGAAGTGCCTCAGCAGTGCCAGCACAGGGGACAGGCACTGCCCTGGTCCTGCTGCCACACTATGGTTGATGAGGATTTGAGGATTTTCTTTATTTCAGGAGAGAAATATGGAGCAGTGGGGCAGTGCCAGCGAGATGCCCATGGCTGCCCATTGCTGAGAGGACAGTGGCACAAACGTGCTGAGCTGCCTCAAGGCTCTGTTTGCACCAAGTGTTCAGCACTTGCCTCAGCAGATTTAATTGTTGGGTTTTTTTTTTCTTTTCCTCTCTTTTTTTTTAAGATCTTGTTAAATAATTAGCCAGACTTTGCAGTGTGACTAGTACCACAGGACTGCTTTCAACAGGGAAAACTGACTCCTGCACTGTGCCCACTGTGGCTGTGCCAAGAGCTGGGATGAAAGAAGAACTAAACTTTTCCAGCAGTAGCTTTGCCAAGTAGGAAGAAAATTGTGAAAAGAGCTTATGAACCGAGAATACACCTGCATTCAACACAGTGTCTCTTTTCAACACAAAATACCTTCCAAGATCCCTTTTCTGATTAAAGTTTTTGAAACGGGCAGACTCCTGTAATACATTTTGATGAAATCCCATTCTCCAGTGAAATTGTTATAGTGGATAACTTCCAGGCAACAGTAGCAGGAAGACTGTTAATCAGGATCAGGAGAATACAGAGTGCCTGCAAACCCAGCATTAAGCCACCTATGACAGGCAGTCCCCAAATTCATGGCTCACACAGAACAAACTTATTTTTGAGAGCAGAATTACAAAGATATAAAAACAGGAAAAAAGTCCTGAAAGTCAGAACGTAAGTGATTACCTTCATATTGCTCCATTCTCCAGCTGCCATCAGGTAGCTGAGGCTTTAACTCACAAAGTATAGACTGAAATCCATCCTGCCCAGGGTTAATAAAGCAACGACCCAGCGATTTGTGACTGGGCATCAGCATGACCAGGCTGAAATGGTGCGAGATAACCTGGGAATGATGGGAGCACACCTGCTCAAAATCCTAATTACTGTGGGCAGAGACGGAGTTCACTCACAGGGTGTCATTAGGCCAGGGTTCAAGTGGGCACCTGTCCCTCTCCTATTAGAGCACTGCTACGCAAATTGCTCATAAATTTAGATTAAGCTTTAAACTGGGGATGGGAAGCTCAGAATTCCACAGTGGAAGATGGGTTTTAAGGCCAGGAAGCACTGGGTCAAGAGTTGTGAAGGTCTGCAGGGAGTTAAAGTGTTTTATTGGAATCCTAGAGAAAATATATTTGGGGTTGAATTGCCTCAATTCTTCCATGAGATGGACTTCTATTTCTCTGCTATTTTGAGTCTCTTCAAGGGCAGGAACATGCATTGATGAGGCTCCTGAGGTGCTGCAAAAACATTAATTCAGAAAAACAGAGAATAGATGCAAAAGACTCAGGGAGAGGTGACCAAACTTTCTGATTATCTCCTCCATAAATGGTCATTAACTGGCTGATAAATGCATCCACGAGACTTTGACAGCGCTGATGAATGACTTATTGCAGAAAACATGAAGATCAATGCATTGTTCAGCCTTAAACTAAACACATGATGTTAATTCACTCGTAGGGCCTACAACCTGGAGTCCATCAGCTTCTATAATTAAACACATTGCTTCATGAATTTTACAAATATGGCAAAAAGTTGCTAATGGAGTGTCTTAAATTCTGTTAACATTAATTTAATCTCTTTGGTTTGTCTTTAAACACGCATTTAAAATTCTAATCACTGCAAAAAGATTTTAATAAGACACAATGTTAATGAAATATGTGAAGGAATTATTGAAAGAAAGAATTCTTTAAAAAAAATGCGAGAAAGAAAAAGGAAGCAGGCTAAGCTGAACTGGCATGTAAATCCAGCTGGGGAGCTATTTAAGGGCTAAGGAAGAGCACGGATGTGTTCTAGGATGGCATGATTTTAAAAGGCTTTTTTGTACTAAATACTCGTTATTGGGATTAATTAGGGGATTAAGCTTTGAAACTGTTCCAGCTCTATCATTTGTAGTTTTACTTTCTACCTTGCTGGTCCACAGTTCCTGAAATGGGAACACTTTGGGTGGGGATGACTCAGTGTGCTCTGCAGAAATGTGAGGAAAGCATTTCTACCTCACAGCACTTCCCTGCCATATTTGTGCCATGAGCTTTTATTCATTTTTATTACTTTTTAAAATTGTATTGACCCTTTTCCAGGAGGAAGATGAAAAAAATCGTAATACTGGAATAATTTGCAGCATAAAAATTCTTGATTTTCCTCATTTTAATGCCATTTTAAATAAATACTAGCAATAGGATTAGAGGACCAGTGGCAACAGCACAGTGACTTGAAGTGTCCAAGGCCAGGTTGGACAGGGCTTGGAGCCTCCTGGTCTAATGGACATTGTCCCTGCCCATGGCAGGGGTGGGACAAGATGAGGTCTAAGGTCTCTTCCAACCTGAATTATTCCTTGATTCTGTGCTTCCATGACTGATTTGTGAACACTGCATGACTTTTTCCTACACCCTGATATCTCCAGTTGTTTGTTAGATCCCATCACCTGTATTTGAACACACACAGATGTGCTGGAGTTCAAAGTTAAACCCTTCAGGCTGTGCCATGAAGGAAACATTTCTTTCCTCATTAACAGACAGTTTGAAATTCATTAAGTTGATCCTGGAATGTACTTCTGGGGCTTGGACACACTCCTTTGCTAGGGAACATTTTTGAGACTCTCTCTAACTGTAGCAAGGCAAAAATTGTCCAGAACCATTTTCACAGACAGAAATGGATCATTTCATGGCCAATTTACAATATGCAGAAGTCAATACATGTCGTTAATGTGAGCTGAGCACGGAAGAATCATCTGTGTTATTAAAGCTGACTGTGATTAGCTGGTGCAGGTGTCAACGAAGTGTCACAGAAGACTGTGGAAGCTGTCCTTATGCACACACGTACAGACTTTCAAATGCCCTTTTCACACAGTTTCTTCACACTTTTCGTTTGCTGCCTGCATCCCCAACGCTGGAACAGCAAGACAGTCACAAACACCGCTTGTTTGCAGCTGTTTCAGCTCCTGTTTAAAGGTCTGTCACACCCTGCCCTCGCTGTAACACACCCCAGCTGTCCCTAAGAGCAGCACCACCACTCACAGTCACTGATTTAACAGATCAGAGCCCTTTATACGTAACAAATGGGCCCCACAGCGCACCCACAGCCTGGATCCCCATCCTCCCAACTCAGCCTCCGGGGTGAGCTCAGGCCATGCAGCAGAGCAGCCCAGCTCAGCAAAGATCTCCTCAGCACTGGTTTGCTTAAACCAGGAACTGGTGCCAGCACAAAGAACTGGTGCTTCTCTCACAGCAGCAAACATGCAAGTGCTGAATGAAAGGGGGAAAAGCCAAAGGCAAAAAAGGAAATAATATTCCACATTTCACGTTTCACTACTGGCAGCAGGAGGGCTTCAGCTGGGATGAGCCAACAGGGAGGGCAGGGAAAGCCCCCTGGGGTCCTGGGATTCACCTGTGCTCCTGCTCCTGCATTTTTTCCTGATGTAAAGAATGAACCGAGAACACCAGGATGCACCTTCCCTGCTGCCTGGCCGTGCCATCTGCAGGCAGGGCAGGACCTTATGGGGTTGGACCTGCCGATGTCCAACTGACCCAGGAGCTGTCTGACACCACCCAGCTCCACAGCTGCCCATCCCTGCTGGTCCCCAGTCCCACCGGGGGCTCTCCTTGGCACCCCTGCCCCACTGCCCAACCCTCCCCCGGCTGCTCCAGCCTTACCTGCTCCCCAGCAAACAGCCCCCGAGCCTGCTCCTTCCCTGGAGCTCTGCCAGCCGAGAGCAGAGGTGTGCAGGTGGGTGTCTCCTGAGGAGGAACCTTGTTTTGGCTTGGGAAATTGACTGCATTTGGTCTGGGTTTCACTGACTCGGAACACATATAGAACCACATGCCCGCTCTCCTGACAGCCCCTGACAGCACTTTCAGGGCCAGTCCTTGCTGAGCCAGAGAGAATAAACCCCTCCAGACCCTCCAGAGGGATGGCTCTCCCCTGGGCATCACTGCCTGCCCAGCTCCCCAAGAGCAGCTGCACCAACCCAGAGATTCTCAGCGGGTGTGGATGGAAAAGGACTCTGTGGATGTGGATTCGAGCACAGTGCTGGCACAGCTGATTCCCAGGAGAGTGACCAAGGAGCGAGCACCTCATCTGTCCCTCCTGCGGCTGAGCCAGGGAGGCTGCATGGACGGACATCACCAGCTGAATTCTCACCCTCATCCTTTATGGGATTGTCTGAATCACAGGATCACAGAGTCATTTAGGTTAGAAAAGGCCTCTAAAATCATCAAGTCCAACCTTTGATGAAAGGGTTGTTGTCTGCTGTAAATTGTCCTTGCTTTGGTATGACTCTACCGTATTTGAGCCACTGAACAGGTCATTTCTTTTAAAATTATCATGACTTTGAATAACAACCAAGCTCATGTTCCCAGCTACACTGGGCCCTCTTTGCCTCCCAGGAGAAGACATCCTGACCATACACTGGTGATGCCATGGGGTGGGGGCTTGTGTTAAGCACCAACCGAAACCAAATTAGGTGATGCAATCACAAACACTGAACTCCTGAGAAGGCGGTTTTCCTGCCCAGGCACACCATTTATTAGCAAATGCTGCTGCCGTATTTTGCTGTATCTACTATTCCAATCAGCCATATGGGAGGAAATCTGTAAATTACATTACAGCAATTAATACACACTTACACAGTTTGTACAAAAGTGTTGAATGAATTATGCTACAGGAAGGAAACACACTAAGCCAAACAATGGAGCTTTATGAATATTTAATTCTTGTAATTTATTTAAAGTAGTAAAACACAGCATACGCTCACCTTCAGAGCACCTGCTCAGATGAAGCATTCTCTCTCTTAACAATCTTATGTAGTTTTAGGAGATTCAGTAGATTATCTTGGTGTAATTAATTTTTTATCCAAATAACTGGGAGGAAAATAGGCCCAAACTCTCGACTACCTCTGCTTGCTCAGAAAGGGACTGTTTGCTTCCAGAGGGAGTCACACACAATTTTCACAAGGGATTGGAAGGACAGAACAAGGGGGAACAGCTTCCCACTGCCAGAGGGCAGGGCTGGATGGGATATTGGGAAGGAATTCCTGGCTGGGAGGGTGGGCAGGCCCTGGCACAGGGTGCCCAGAGCAGCTGTGGCTGCCCCTGGATCCCTGGCAGTGTCCCAGGCCAGGCTGGACATTGGGGCTTGGAGCAGCCTGGGATAGGGGAGGTGTCCTGCCCATGGCAGGGGTGGAACATGATGGGCTTTAAGGTCCTTCCCAACCCAAATCCTTCTGGGATTCTGTGATATTAGGAGTTACTCTAAAGCACAGTGTCAGGCAGCTGGTCACAGCCAAGAGCAAGGGACTGTCATCCTCCCAGGGTGTGACACTGCAGGAGAAGATGGAGCGAGAACTCACCTCCTCACCTCCCCTGTGCCGGGGCTGTGCCGGGTACGGGACAGGGGGAGCAACGTCAGCAGGGCTGTCTTAAACAAACGTGGTGGAAACAACACAATGACCAGGGTTATTTTCAGGATTTTCTCCCATTATTGCTGAAGTTGTTAAAAACAAATAAATCAAAGTTGCAACTTTGACCTTGAACTCGTGGGAGTTCAAGGTCAGCTGCCCCAGCTCCATCCCCAGCACAAGGTCAGCAGTGCCAGGACAGCACTGAACCAGGACTAGGAGCTGCACACACCAGCCAAACCAGGAGATGCATCCAGCTTGATGGGATCCAACCACCAAACACTGCACATGGAATGAACTATCAGGAAAACAATGGAAAAGCAATCATTTATTTTCCTCTTTAAAGCATAATTGATTAGCTGAATTCCTTACTGTGCATGTGCTGGGAGTGGGGAGAAGTGTTGTGGCATGCTTCGGGGTTTGGGGTTGCTCCTTGTGGGGGATTTTTGGTTATGTTTGTTGGGTTTTTACTTTGGACTAGTGACAGAATTGAGATGAACTGAACCAAAGGAATTCTAGATCTGCAATACAAAGCGTTTACAATTACTCTCAAGGCCAAAGCAATGGATTTCAGGGCTTTCACACTCATCACAAGCTGGGATATCATGTTTCCATTCCAGAGCTGACCCAGGAAAAGCATTAGCTTTGTTAGCTGTATTAGCTAACACATCCTTCACTGCTTTCAGGCTAATGCCAGTTTGGTGTATGAATGCCAAGAAATAGAACGTCACATTTGCAAGAAACAAATAAACCCACACACTCCAACAATCCTGAGCAGCTGCTGGCCACTGACGCAGCCTGGTAAATCCTGATCACTTCAGCGATGCTGTTATGTTTGGTATCTTACCTGAAAAACATTGTTGGGTTTGGTTTTTTTCACGTTTAAACAGCATTCACCTCTTCCTTTATAAGCACATCAGATGTACTTAATTGAAAGATGGTTTTTCTTTCCTCCAAGCTATTTTCACACAATTCCTGAATAAACTCTCTAATTTCTGCTATTCTAGGGCACAGTCTGTTCTGACTTTATGGATGCTCTTTTTAATGCCTATTGTTTAAATTGGCTACCAAAATGGCTAGGACTCCTCACACCAGCAGCAGGAGTGCCCTTTGCAATCCTGTTTCCCTGGGTGTGAGTTATGCCTCTTCAACACATAAAACAAACAAAAAAGCCAAATAGACAATAAGCTAGTGAGTTCAAAAATGAGAATGGTTTTAGTGTCTAAGAAACAAAGCCATGATTAACTCTGTGGGTTAGGGAACAAGTCAGCAACAAGATACAAACAAACAAACCTTTTTATTTTGACAAACAGAAAAAGTTCATCTTAATCCAAGTACTTCCATTTGCTAATGCCAGTACCTGTACATCTATTTCAACAGGTGTTTCTATTCAGGGAGACTACAGATCTATGCTATAAAAAATAAGGAAATTACTTGAGCACCTCATACCCATCCAGGTAATGGGTAGAAAACTTTTAGTGCCAGTAGTCCATAGAAGTGTGCCTATAACTATAGCAGTGGGCTGTGCCCTGGTCTCCAGTCTCCTGCCTGATGATGCCCAGAGCACCAGCAGCCACTCCCTAACTGCTGCCAAGGAGCAGGGAAGCAAATGAAAAACTCCTGTGGGTTCACCTGAGCTCACCAGAGGAGCAATAAAAGGGGCACAGGGGGCATGGGCCTCCTTGGGTGCTAGAGGAGAGGAGAGGGTAGGGCTGCTGGGCAGCAGGTCCTGTGCTGCTCACCTGAGCATCCCCATCCTGAGATGGGCAGCCTGGGGGGCTGCTCCTCTGCAGGACAGGGAGAGGGAGCAGAGCTTTGATGGAGGCAGAAAGGCCGGGAGCTGTGCTCACACCTTCAAATCCAGCTGTTAGCTGAGACTGCTTTGGAGGTGAACCCTGTTTCCACTCTGCAGAAGACTGAGGCTCCCAAGGTTGGGAGGTCCTGGCAGGATTTCCCCCAGGCTGGTGTGTCTCCTCCTGCTCAGTGTGTGGTTTTATGGGTCTGTCTGACCGTTCCACGCTCAGCAGGGGTGAGTGGCATCCTCATGGACAGGGGTCTGTGGATTCTCTCAGGAGGCTCCAGGCCCACAACGCTCCCCTGGTGTCTCTTTCTGGTTGCTACCATGAGGCTCTTGGCAACCCTTCAAGGTGACAGAGTTGGCCTTGGACACTGCCAGGGATCCAGGGGCAGCCACAGCTGCCCTGGGCACCCTGTGCCAGGGCCTCAGCACCCTCACCGCCAAGAATTCCTTCCCAATATCCCATCTAACCCTGCCCTGTCTGTGTGAAATCATTCCCCTTTGTCCATCCATCAAATCCATGTCTCTCCATTTCAGAGAGAACGATTTGGAGCAGGACAGTGCCAAATGCCTTGCACAGGTCCAGATGCCCTCGTGCAAAACAGCGGAGGCCAGTATATGTCAAAGAGAGCTCTGGAAGGTTCTGTGAGGAGCCCTTCGGCACTGACTCTGTGCTGCTACCAAAATCTGTCTTCTGTCAGAGGTTCTGAGTGCTGCAATTCCAGCTCCCCCGTGCCTTTTAGAGCCAGCCTTTAAAAATGAGGCTCTGGGAAAATGGGGCACTCTGAAGAATGCATCATTAAATTGTCAATATTTAAGCTCATTTCTGGGCAAACTAGGCACCAGAGCCCTTGCTTTTCCAGATCGTAGATCGAGTTTTCAACAGCTACAATATTTCTCTGTGTGTTTAGAGGGGAAAACAAACAAAGTGTGACTTGTGTGTGCCTTGCTGATATGAATGGATGACCACTTGTATGCCAAACTGGGCTGGTGAGCTTGTGCTCCCCATACTCCAACAGACAAGTCAGAGTCATAAGCAGGTTTTCATATTTCCATATTTCACACAGCTTTTCTGTGTTATGGCGCAGAACACAGCACTCCTGGGATGTGGGACACGAGCTGGGGTTTGGATGTTGTGCAGAAAAGTGCTGGGTAAGGACTCTGCTTTTAAGCTGATCAATCAATAAATAAATGAATCAATAAATAAATGAACCAATAAAGAAAGCAGAGTTGCAGTTTGCTCTCGGGAAGGTGGGCGCCGGCCATGCTGTGCATCAGTGCAGACACAGGCTGACATCACCCATACTGTTCTTTATTGACTTCCTCCCCACACGGAAATTTAAGTCATCAAAATGTAATCCTTTTTGTTGTACTTCTGGGGCCTGGGGAATGCAGGCAGCCAGTGTCATCTGCAGGGGAGGGCTCCCAGAGCCTGCTTAATCCATCCCCAGAGCAGTGTCTTTGCTAAATGCTCTGTGGTAATGACATTGTGCTTAGCTGGATGCACTGATATGTGAAAAAGAAGAGACTCAGGGAAAACAAGAAGAGTGTAGAATACCAGTGCTGTACTTCACAATCATAACTGGGTTACATACTATAAATCTTTTTATGTCTGTATTTTTAACAAAAAAATTTGCTCTTTCAAGCAATAATTCAGCCTTGTTAGCCTTAAGTTTTATAAAGTTTCCAGTAATGAGCTTTCCAAATGTTAAACCTGTTATTTTATTCATTGTGATTGAAACTAAAATTGCTTTTCAGACACAAAGCTGTCAGCATCAGATCACGACTGACAAAGTGACTTCTAGCTAACAAACATTCCCGTCTCTCCCAACAGACTTTCCTTGATCAGGAGAGGACACAATGGATGAAGGCTTATGGAAGATGAAACATTGCAGGAGTCCCTCACATGAAGAGGAGCTCCTATCCGAGGGCTGTGGGAAGCCTGGCTGAGGCCATCCAGCTCTCCTGGCATCCCATGAGGACGTGGCTCAGTGCTGAGCCACAGTGAGAGGGCAGCAGCAGGAATGTGTTTCGCAGCATTCCTTGCAGGACATGACTGAACCTCTCTCCTGGGTGGAGGCTGGTCAGTGTCTGCAAGGACTCGTGAGCTCCAGTGACCACCAGGGAGCCTCTGGCACTCACAGGTGAGGTCAGAAGCAGCAAAGGTTGCCCGGAGCTTTGGTCTCTGGCAGGATGTTGGGCGAGCTCTGAGTATGTCCCGCGTGTTCCTGGGGCAGGGTGAAAGTGCTGCACTGCAAACATCAGGAACCAAAAGCAGTGCCCAAGTTTCAAAGGCAATGACCCAAACCTGGGCCAGGTGAGTCAGATGCAGCTGTAGGGATGCTGTGGCAGCACAGCCCTGTGAAGGGCAATGAGTGATGATGGAGTGAGGAATTGTCAGAGCTCTTGGCTGCTCCAGCACAACACTGATTCCCACTAATGTTTTATTTCTCCAAGGAGGTGTCAGAGGTGTGTAATTCATAAAAGCTCTAATTTATGGCTGAACTCCAGGGAAATTTTGCCAGGGACTTAAGAGAACATGGAAAGAAACTCAAAACCTGTGAAAAAACTAGGATGAGAAACAAATTTCTGCAAAATAATGGCTTTGGGTGTGGGTGTGTGTGTGCTTGTGCTGCTAATGTCAGAAAAGATAAAACAACCATTTTCCCCAAACTCTTCAGGATGTATCCACTCCGTTGCATTCCTGAAACATCCAGCCTTGTTTTCCTCATGTGCTGCCTGCAGATTGTTAATCCCTGTGGTTACCAGGACGTGCTGGCATCCCCAAGCCACTGTGAAGAACATTTCTGTGTCTGTGGTGGGTAACTGGGACCCTGCCCCTCAGGACAACCTGCTCAGTGCCTTGCTGTGGTTCACAGCCCTGCAGGCTGCCTTGCCTCTGAAATTCCTGTAAATACGCGAATGTGGAACTGCACAAGTCAGCAGAAGTGTTGTTGTCTTGAAGAAGAATCCTGAAAGCCCATATTAAACAGCCCCTCCTGGAGCAGCAGGAAACACACACCCTCAGCAGATGGGCCCAAGGGTGGGCTGGAGAAGAGCTGGGGAACACGGCTGCCCTTCAAGGAACAGGACAGGGAGTTTCTGCTGTTGCTGCGGGGAAGAGCCAAAGCTCTCCCTGAGTTGTGGAGGATCATCATCTCCTGCTGTTGGAATAGAATCCAAGGAGTGCTGCTGGCCTAACATGCCAGGGTTTGCTGATGAGAAAGGTATTTGTCAGA
This sequence comes from Corvus kubaryi, assembly GCF_017639235.1. Lineage (NCBI taxonomy): Eukaryota > Metazoa > Chordata > Aves > Passeriformes > Corvidae > Corvus > Corvus kubaryi. The sequence goes on from NW_024582054.1 coordinate 36,113,227, forward strand.
CGTGCCTTGTGCCATTCCTTGGGAAACTCCTTATGAGAAGTGTCACTGGGGGATGTTAGTGGAGCCTCACCCTGTGCTCTTCCTGCTCTGGGTCAGAATCAGCTCAGCTGCAACCAACCCAGGAATCAGCCAAGACAGAACACGGGCAGAACACAGGGTTTCTCCTGCTGCTGTGGGCTTGCAGAGGTTACACATCCCTAAGCTAAACTCCTCTTAGAAACCAGCTCCCGCAGGAAATCTGCTGGCTCTGGAAGTGTCAGGTTCAAACACATTGTGATGGATATGCTCCACACATAAAGGCATCCTTGGGAACAGTCTTCATCTCGTGTGCTCTCTGTGTTGGGTATTTCACCACCAGCTTCACTCTGTTCCCTGCTCCGGCTCTGGTCAGTAAATGAGCTGATTCCCAGGTGGACCCACCTTTTTTCAGGACAGACAGGCAGGTTTGTTCCCAGCTGCCTTGGAAGGAGCCTCAGCCTGCAGCACCCAGCAGGAAAACCTTGCAACTGTTTTCTCCTCCAGGGCATTCTCTGGGTGCTGTGGGTACTCAGGGCCTGTCTTGCAGCTGAATTATTAAAAAAGTCTGAGTCAATCATCAGTTCTCGGGTGTACCAAAGCAACCCCTTCTTCTTATTAAACAGAGCACTGCTTTCCCAAAAGAACAGAGAACATAATATTGGAGAAGAGAGTTGATGAAAGAAAGGGACCACAGCGAATACTGGCTGAATTTTAATAATCTGTGCTCCCTGCCAGGGAAAGCCTTTGGCTGCTGGTGAGTCCAGTCCATGTGTCCACAGGGTGGGGTCCTTTGGCCAGCACTGCCAAGTCCTGACTGCTCCAGAGGCAGGGAGAAGGGATCACCCCATCTCTGGAATTCCCTTGGCAAGTACCTTCCTGCGATGAGCACTCCTGTGCCTGCTGCAGCATCCCCCCGTTTTCCTGAGGTCTAGGGTAGGAATCCAACCCCTCCCCTCATCCCAAAATCATAGAATTCTTTCCTTGAACACTTCCAGGTATGGAGGTGAATCCTGAAGGATGAGACAAAGGGTGGCTCCTGAGGTTTGCTTTCTCCAGCTCTTCTACCTCTCCCTCACACACCTCCTTGTCCTCTGGTTCCATTAAGTGCCATTACTGAGAGTGGAAGGAGCCAGCAATAGCTGATCAGCCCAGAGAGAGAGGGAAGTAACAGGTCAGACCTTTCTCCTCCCATCCATTGCCTGACTTGCTGCCAGGCTCACGGGGAGGCATCAGGCAGTGGCTGCATTCCCCGGCAAAGTTCAAGCTCAGTTCCAGAAATACCCATGCCTGGCCCCATGGACAATGCAGGGATCAGAGGTGCAGAGCTTCTGCCCTTCCTGAAAGGGATCAAAAAGGGAAAACAGCAGAGAGAAGGTAAAAGGAGATGTGTTACCAGCAAAAGAAGCTCAGGGGTCCATAAACTCCTCCTGTTCTTCACCCAGCCTTTAGGGAATGCAGCCCATCATCAGTCATGGATCATGTTTGCATCCTACAGCCCATGTAAAAAATGAGCAAATCAGCATGGGAAGGAAGGGGAGGGAAAAGAACACTCTGTGGCCAGGGCCAAGCCACTGAGCACTGGCTGCAGTCTCCTCTCAGCAGCTCCTTGCCTCCACCTACTCTCTGAACACAGGGCTGGGGACAGGATGATGTATGGGAACATCCCCAGGCAGCATCCTGCCTTTCCAGAATGGGATAACACAAGCACGAGGCAGCCTGGCACTGCCTGGGCAGGGGGGAAGGCAAGGAAAGGCTTCCTCACGAGCACCAGCACTGTGGTAGCCTGTCCTGGAGAAGATGAATTAGCAAACTGGGAAGGGCAAGTGTGTGCCTTTGGACACGTGTGTGGATACCATGCACGTGTCTTCACCGAGAGAGCAATTTGTTTCTTAAAGATATTTTGTCTGTGGTGCTATTGATGTTGCCTTTCATTCTTTTGACTGTATTCTCATGGACAAGGATACATGAATTTCCTTTTAACCTCAGGAATCATGCCAAGCCCAAACCCTGCCCGCATCCCATGGGACAGGACCCCCTTTTAAGTAGGTGCAGGAGAACTGGAGAATGGTTCAGAGGGATTCAGGATCTCTAAACTCACCAGCAGCTCTGATGGCAGGTGTGACAGTGGGAGTAGCAGGTTTGGGAGCTGTAGGTAAGTGATGTTTCTAGGATTTCTGGAGGATGACACAGCACCACATCTGTGAGGATATGAGGAGACACTAAATCATCTAGACACTTCCTCTGGAGGTGTGTCAGCACTAAAGGAACAAAAACGCAGATTTAAAAATGACTGGAAAGGACTTTCCATCAGATTGTTCAGCTTTCTAAAAGCACTCCAGAGTACCCCATGCTGAAGGAAGTGAGGTTTGCTTCGGGACTAAAAGCCGCAGCATCGAGCCTGGCCCAAGAGCTCAGGAATGAAGTCCAGGGCTTCCAGTGCACTGATGGCTCAGAATATCTGATCCTTCTGGGGGAAGAGACATGAGAGGGGATGAATTTTAATAGATTTGAGCTGAAAGAGGGCAGATTGAAATTGGATATTGGGAATTGGGAATTCCTGGCTGGGAGGGTGGGCAGGCCCTGGCACAGGGTGCCCAGAGAAGCTGTGGCTGCCCCTGGATCCCTGGCAGTGTCCAAGGCCAGGTTGGACAGAGCTTGGAGCAGCCTGGGACAGTGGAATGTGCAGCAAAGGGCTTGAGGGGCATGGCTGGAGCACAGTGGAGAGGGGAAGGGAAGAGCTCTGACCCCCGTGAGAGGCTCTTGTTATCTGCATTCCCAACAGTGGTGTTTGGAAGGGCAGGAAACACCAGGTTTGTTAAAGGTGCCTTTCCCAGGGATTTGGCCAGGTCACACTTCCCTGCAGTGCTGGTGGAGGCAGCAAAAGCTGCCCATGCCCTGTCAAGGGCCTCCCTCATCCCCTCTCCCTGCAGCACAGGAACACCGTGCGAGAGTGACTGGACTGCAGAGCATGAAGACGGCTACAGGGTTTCACAGGGCCAGTTTTGGCAGGACAAGAAGCTCAGAGGCATTTCTGTAGGACTGCCACCCAGCCAGCCAGGACATGCAGACAAATGTCCCTGCACAGCAGAGCTCTGGCTGGGAGGGCTCCATCCTCCTGCTCTGGGCTCTGCCCACAGCCCCTGCAGCAAACCTCTGGGAACCTCCCCATCACCCCACCCCAGCTCAGCCCACGCTGGCTCTCCCCATGCTGCCCTGTGCTCCCAAAATGCCACAAAATTAAAACAGGCTGAAAATAAAGGGCTTGCTTCATCCACAAGACCTAGAGGAATACAGACCTTTGGTTCTGATCTGACACAGGGAAAAATAGGGTTTCTTTTCTCTCAGGAACAATAAATTTAATTTCAGAAACATCTAACCGAGTCCACATCAGAGGCTGCCCTGCCTGTCTGCCAGCAGACGGGCAGCGTCGTACGGTTATGAAGCCACAGACCTGTAGGACTCGAGTGTGCCACAAGGGTAATGTTCTTTCATATCCACAATAGAAGCTGTTAGCTTGATTGTTAATCTGTAAAGTGGGTTTTTTCCCTAGGAGAAAACAGGCAAATTACAGAGTCAGTCATCAGATGTTCCCATGGATCTGATCGTACATATGTGAGAAAATGTACGGCAAAAGCTGAGAGCAGCAGGAGCTGGCTGCCCAGGAAATCAAACCTATGAACACTGGCCCGAGGTGGGGCATTACTTGCACATCTGAAAAGGTCAGATTAGGCCCAGAGAGATGATGGTTCACGGGAGGTCAGGGAGAAGCAGGTCCCTTTAATAACCCGCAACCGCTGCTCCCATCTTCTTCTTCTCTGAGTCTGGGTATAAACAGGAATACTGAGGAGTGAGAATGATGTGAAGTTATCCTTCCTATGCTTGACTAGCAGCCAGAAACCCAAAGGGAGACCTTTTCCCACTGCTCACAGACGTGCTCTGAGCTGAGCACACACCCCAGCTCCTCTGCTTCCCAGGCTGGGGTCTCATCACTCTGCTGAGTCATCCACACATCCTGTCCTGTCCGAGGGATGCACAGCAGATAGATTTGGGGATGGGAGTGTCTCATGGGTGCAAGAGGTCTGTTGTAGGTCCCAGCAAGGCAGGTGTTTGATCCTGTAAGGTATTTGATTAAAATGTCTTATTGGAGGGGGACAACAGGAGAAGGAGAAAGGGGATCACAAACAATCTTGCATCCCAGCAGATGCAGAAGATGCCAGGCTGTGTGACATCAGCCAGACCTCTTGCCTGGGCACAGCAGGTGGCACAGTCTGTGCTTGCTGAGCCTCGCCAGCATGAGGATGTGCCTCAAGTGCCTGAACCCAGCCGGAGGGGTGGTGGGGCAGCACCGATGGGCTGTAGCTGCCCCAGCAGCAGGAAAGAAACTCCTTTTTATTCACTCGCACTTCCATGTCCTCCCCAAACACAGTCCCTGTGCCTCTTTTCCACATTTCTCTAGCAGCAATGAGGTCAGCTCCCAAAGCACAGTCTACAAAGAGCCGTCCTGAAAAATGGCAAAATCACTCTTTTCTCCTTCCTTGCTGGGCCACTCAGTCACAGGGAGGGGCTATTAATTTCTTCATGCCTTCATGGCTGATGAGTTCTCTATGTTCTGTCCCCAGGGACAAGTCTTTTATAAGGAAGATCTAAAGCTGTTGGAAATAGTCCAAAGGAGGGACACAAAAATGGTGAAGAGTCTAAAGGACCATAGGAGGAGCAGCTGAGGACACTTGGCTTGTTCAGCTGGAAAAGAGGAGACGGAGGTCAGACCTCCCTGAGGCCTGCAGCTCCTCCCGAGAGACAGCAGAGGGGCAGCTCCGGTCTCTGCTCCCTGGCACAGGAACAGCACCCAGGGAGCGCCTGGAGCTGGGCCAGGGCAGGCTGAGGCTGGAGATCAGGGATCTCCCCCTCTTCCCCCAGAGGGTGCTGGGCACTGCCCAGGCTCCCCAGGGAATGGGCACGGCCCCGAGGCTGCCAGAGCTCCGGGAGCGTTTGGACAGCGCTGCCAGGGATGCCCAGGGTGGGGTTGTTGGGGGGTCTGGGCAGGGACACGAGTTGGGCTGGGTGATCCCTGTGGGTCCCTCCCAGCTCAGGACATTCCCTGGTTCTGTGATTCTAAGATTTCCGGATCTGTCTGAGTGAAATTTCGCATTAGTGTATGTTTTGCACTCAAGTCTTACACAGACTCTTTCCTCAATTCATGCAAGAATTCCTGTCATTTGCAGCTCTCCGGTGATCTTATGATTGCTGTGTTCCTGCTGTCACCATCACAATCACTCCGTTGCTCTGAGGTCCGTCCCTGGCTCTGTCGTGGGGTCTCGGGCTGTTCTGAGCAGCCGATCCCTGCTGGGCTCCGAGCGCACAGCCAGGAGTGCAAATTCCTCTCTGCAGCAGCAGCCTGGACACAAACCACTCCTTAGTGCTTATGAGGCTGTAAACACTGTCCAAGCAAAAAAATGGTTTTGGGGATAATTGGGGTTTAGCTTTGAAAGATTTTGGAAAACACCGGTGTTTGACGTTCCACGTCAGCCCTGGACAGCTCCGGCACCCAAGGGCGAGGCGCTGCTCTGTCCCTGCGCTGCCCGGGGCCATCAGGCAGCTGACACCGCTCCTGCCGGCAGAGGTGTCTGTCTTCACACAGCACAGTCTGGCTGCAGAGAAAAATGGGATTTTTACTTTATTTTGGTGGTATTTGCACGTTTTGGGGTATTTTAGCTTTTTTTCTTTTCCTTTAGGAAGGAAATGTGATAAGTCACCTATCTTCTTCTAGCATTATTTTCCCCAGGTCTGGGATCCAATAGAGCAGCGAGGACTCTGCCACTCCTGCAGCCTTTGGAGCCAGGCAAGTAAGGAGGCTGCTCTCCCTGCCGGCTGGGTGAGCCCTTCTCCTCTCCCCCCGGGGCTGGCACTGCAGGAAATACCTTCAGTTTAGCAGCTGTTCCCCAGTAGCTGTTTTGCTGTGTGGTTCCTGCCCTTATAACCAGGCTCTATGATTTTGACTGGTAAAATTTAGATTTCAGGTAAAATTATCTTCTGTATGAGCATTTACAAAATTCACTATGAAAACAGTGCCAAGTCCAACCCAGGGCAGTGAAGTGCTGACTGGAGACCACCAGTAAAGGTTACTAACAAAAATATCGTGCCCAGGTGAAAATGCACCATGACAAGTAGAATATTTGGAAGGGCCCTGTTTCCTTCTCTTGTGCCAAAATTTCTCAAGGTTTTGGCTGGTGATGTGATGGCATCAGGAAAAAATTAAAATCATAGAATCGCAGAATCACAGACTGATTTGGGTTGGAAAAGACCTTAAAGACTATTCCAACCCCCTGACATGGGCAGGGACACCTTCCACTAGACCAGATTGCTCAGAGACAGACTAAAAATAGCTTCTTCATTTATTTTTAAATTTATTTCTTCTTATTTGAAAGAGTTCCTTTTTATAAATGTGAGACAATTGATTCCTTGTTTATTGCTGTGCTGCCATACATGTGTCCGTAGGTGTTCATTTGGAGATTTAGCACTTTATCATCAGTGAGAACACTTCTCTGGGAGTGTGCTGCTATGATGAGTTAATTAAGTATTCATTGTAATAACACTGATATTAACAAACTTACTTTGTATTCATTTTCATGTGCATGCTCCATATTTCCAAACGAGTGCTATCAGGGCTATTTTCATTGATCGTTGCATATCAGAAGTATAAAAATAAAAACTCAGTAGGAGCGTGTGAAGCCTGAGCTCCCACACCGACTGCTCACCTCAGAGGGGCTTTGCCCACCGGGCTCACTGGGTGTCCCAGACACAGCTGGGCAGCCAGAGCTCTGGAGTCAGGCACATCTCCAGAAGACTTTAGGGCTCTTTTTTAAATATGGGACCATTTGGGCAAATATTTACATGATGAAGGCATCTACTCTAACCTGGGGCGAGAGGGTCGTAGCTGGAGAGCCATTGCAGAAGGGCCGGTGTGCTGGAGCCAGGGCTATGGGGCCATGGGGCTGGGGTTTGGTGGTCTCTGACGGGCAGAGCACTCCAGGGACCCACAGATGTCACCCCCATCTCCGTGCCCCCAGTGGGGGTCCCCATGCCACGGCACTGAGGCTTCTGTCTCAGAGACAGCACAGTCCCCTGCTGTGGGGCAGGGCCTGGCTCTGGCACTGCTGCCCTGGTGGATTTGGAGTGTGTCTGTGCCACACCGCTGGCTTCTCTGAGGGCAGGAACGGAATGGTAACGATGCTGCACAGTGCAGGCAGGAGATCCATAGGGAAGGCAGGAGGGAGAGCAAAACAGGCCAAACCCATGGCTAAAAGCTGCTAGCAGAAGTAGCAGGATTCATAACGGGAAGGGAGGGCACAGCTGGATGCAGGGAGCCTGGAGGCTTTCTGCAGACATCAGCCACTCCAGATCAGTGACAGTGTGTGTGTGTGTGTGTGCACACTTCTCGGGAGCAGCAGCAGGAGAGGAGCTGGAACAGCTGGATCTGTGGCTGTTTCACTGCTCTGTGCATTTACTGAGCTGTGCTTAAAACGCTCTCTGGTTTCACAGGTCTGTGAGGAGATAACCTGCAGCAGAGCTCTGCATGTCCAGCCAGCTGGCAGGCTGGGAAGGATGACTCAGACAGCTGGCAGGTGATGGCAGGTAGTTTTGGGGTGTTCTCACAGATTCTGCTTTCTCCATGTTGAAGAGGATGTAGGATGCTCCTTGGGAAGGGAGGGCAGAGAGGGACACATCGTTCATCTGGCACAAAGATGCCAGCACCTGTCACTGAATGAGGTAGGAGAGCCTCTGCCCAGGACTGAATTCCCCCAGCAAATGGCTTCGTGTGTTCTGTGCTGCTCTCAGAGGTTTATTCCTAATGGTCCCCCTGCTCTGCAGCTCCAGGGGCAGAGCCATAGGTAACACACCTGGAAAGGCACCAAAGAGCAGCAGGAGCATCCGAGCCGGTGCACGAGGGCCTCTGAGCTAATGGGGAAGAAGGAAGTGGGGAAAGGAAGAAAAAAGCAGGTGGAGAGGGAGAAGGAAAAATATTTAATAGGAGAGAGAAGAAAAAAACTAAAGCCAAGCGTGTAATTTGGGGAAAACATGGGCTGCCCTTTTGTCCTCTGTCTGGGGCCGATTCAGATCCAGGGAAAGCAGCAGGTGGGTACATCAGGTTCTGCCACACAAACAAACCCTCTAATAGACTTTAAAATTCTGTCATAAAACAAAGAATCCGTATGAAAATTATATTTTCTAAACTGTTCTCATTGGGCCTCTTATTTAAATCTCTATTTGAAATATTATTACTGTGTAATGCAGACTTTGGCAGGGAGGATATTGCAACCCCTCTGCTTGGGCAGCTGCCTCCGCTTTCTCTCTGCACTCTGCAAATGGCTCCTGTCCCCTGGATTGGCTGGCTTCATCCCTGAAAATCCTTGGGAAGACCTGCGATCCTCAGAAATAGCTTCTCTGCTAAATCGGGATAAGAAAAGAAGGTATTAGAAAAATATAATACTGATTGATAATGACTTCTGACCAAGCAGATCAAGATTTTTCATTCCAAAATATGATGTGCTGTTAAATATTGTAATGGTTTAGAGGGTGAGGAGTTGCTTGCATTGAGGAATGTGCACCAGTGCTGGAGGCTGTTTGTTCACACAGCCGTTAGATTCAACACCCAGTGGTGCGTCAGTGGCTGTGGTTTACCTCCGAGGGGGTTTTGATGGAAATAATAACACAACAATAACAAACCAATAACAAAATGGAGCTCACAGAGGGAAGAACTTCCCCAGCAATGTGGTTCCTTCAGCTGGAACTGGAAATGGTGAAACTCAAACACCAAGGATAAATCAACTTTTAGGTTTGAGGTGATTATCACTAGCAGGGAATACATTTAAAATATTGTTTGCTATTAAAAGACTGACTAATGATATTTGAATGTTGTTGTATAAAATATTTTGCCAATCATATTTAAACGTTATTAGTTCTCATTAACAAGTGTCATGGACTACCACAGCCACAATAATGTTACGGGAAGGATGTGTTGAGTGCAAAGGCAATCTCTTAGATGCCATGATTCCAGAATTTTGGATATGAGGTGATTAATAAGGAAGATCATCTGTTCTGACAGACTCAGTCCCACACACAGTGTGATAACAATGGTAATAACAGTACCCCATCATAACTTGCACTTGGTAAGCGAGGATGGGAACAGCAGCTGTGGAACTGCACTGTCTGCTGGGCACGGCCACGTCTCAATGACACAGCCAAGGGCCCAGTGAGGCTGAGCCCAGCCCCTGACATACCCGAGGAAGGAGGAATTGGTCCTCTCCGCAAGTTCCTTTTTGAAAATACCTGCCCCAAATAGCTAGGACCTGTCTCAGGGAGGCTCAGGCTGGAGATGAGGGAAAGGCTCTTCCCCCAGAGGGTGCTGGGCACTGCCCAGGCTCCCCAGGGAATGGGCACGGCCCCGAGGCTGCCAGAGCTCCAGGAGCGTTTGGACAGCGCTGCCAGGGATGCCCAGGCTGGGGTTGTGCAGGGACAGGGCTGGGCTGGGTGATCCTGGTGGGTCCCTTCCCACTCAGGACATTCCCTGATTCTGTGTCAACCCTGCAGACCCCTGAGCTGCTGTAAGGAAAGCTCCTCCCTTTTCCTTCCATTTTCTCCAGGGATGTTATGAACTCTGTCTCCAACAGGTCTTGTTGGGATGCACCAGTTCAACAGGAGAGCTTGCTGTGCCATGGGATTGGAGAGAAGGAGCCTCCCCGTGCCCCCAGCCAGTGCTGGTGTGCCCAAACCCCTGCCCTGGGCAGACCCAAAAGCTTGGACATTCCACATCCTAGGAAAAGCATCCACTGTCCCCCACTCCAGTGTCTCTGTTGAGTCAGCCACACATCTGTGAGGCCCGAGGCACTGAGCAGGTCACTGAGGATCTCCTCTGCCTCACTTCTCAGCCGTTTTTAAAAGCAGGCACCAGCTGCACTGCCTGATGAGGGCCGTGCCCATCAGTCCATCAGGATTTTCACATCAGTTCGAGCATCCAGCACAGGAGCACTCTGTTCATGGAGCACTGTCAGCAGCTGTGACAGCACCAGGCCCACCATCCCCTGTGACAGCACCAGACATGCCATCCCTTGTTGCAGTGGGGATACTGCAACATGCATATACCAAACCAGGAGTCCCGTGGAAAGGAAATATATATATGGACAGACAGATTCTTGCTAGCTGTTTCAGAGATGTTTATTTCTCCAGCCGCATGGCCGGAGCTCTGCCCAGGAACTGTTCCAGTCACGGGACCAAGGGTCCTTCTGCCCGCGCAGGGAACACAAACCAACCCATGGGAACGAGGCTGAGCAGGGGCAGGGAAACCCCGTGTCTGTGCCCTCAGGGCCCCTCTCCCAGGGCTACACGGCGGGGGAGGGACCCCAACAATCCCTTGGGACTGGACCAGGCCCACCATCCCCTGTGACAGCACCAGACACGCCATCCCATGGGACAGCACCAGACCCACCATCCCCTGTGACAGCACCAGGCCCATGATCCCATGGGACAGCACCAGACACGCCACCCCAGCACTCCAGGATGAAATCAACACCAGTGAAGCATAAATCTACCTGTCGAGGTTGGGTCACCACCAGGACAAGGACGTGCAGAGGAGTGTGTCACAGCTGCAGCACCACTCCAGCAGCCATGGGGAGAGACAAACAGAGCAATTAACCCTTTTTTAACAGCTTATTGATTCCCAGCACGGTGTCAGATCCGATTTAACAGGAACAATAGACAGAGCCCAGAACTATCTGGCACACAATGATGCTAAAAGACACAAACAGAGCAGGTAATATATTCAGAGATTCCAAAAGAACCCAACGCTAATAATTACAAAATTAATTCCTTCCACTAAAAATAAATACACTGCTGGAACGTTTAATACAATGAATAGCAGATAAAATTACTGTTCTATCCAATTAAACCTCAACAAGTTTTTCTGAGGTTGTGATGGCATTTATTGAATTATCTCTGAACTTCTTATGCAAATCAGAGGTAGACCTGAATGCCTAATACATAGCTGCACCCAGCAGTCCTAAGACTCTCAGGAGGAGAAAAAAGGGCTGAGCCTCCCTGAGGGCTTGGAAGATCCTGTGTGTCTCTGGGGAGGCAGCTGGCACCTTTTCCTTCTGCCCAGTCATCCCCAGTGCAAGTCAACCCCTCTGTCAAAGGAGGAAAGTGTTTTAGGATAAGAGCTTTCAGAAATGGTGCATTGCTAAGTTCTCAGCTCTGGTGCTTGTCTAAATTGCAAGTCATGTGTCCTAGGAAGGGTTTCACTGCCAGCTGACGGCATGGTCTCATCACAGCCACAGTTAGTGAATCACTTCCCAGCCAAGTCTTTATCCTGTTTGAGCAAATGCCTCAAAGGACAGGGATCACATCCAACAGATCAAAGCCAGTGATTCCTCCACCAAGCATGTGGTCAGGTGGGGGAGACACCAGTGCATCATCCGTGTTAGGAACCAGAGACCCCCAGCCACTGCACTTGTGTGGGGTTCTCCAGCAGCACTGGTTACACTCTGAGCTCTTAGTGCAGCCACATCTGAGAGTTTGAGGTATAGCTGTTAAATATAAGATGTTTAATAGATCGTTTTGCATTTTTTATTTTATGCAAGTTAATGTGAGTGAAAGTGTTGTAACAGAGAGGTTGACACAATGTGTGCATTGGCAGAGGTAGGAAATGAATGGTCTTTAAGGTCCCTTCCAACACAAACCAGTCTGTGATATTAAAGCGTTCCTGCACGCAGAGATAGGACTGTGCCTCTAAATAATAAAATACCCTGCTAACATAGAACACAGCGACTCCTTCTCTCTGCTTGACCAAGTGAAATCCAGCAAACAGGAAAGTCTGGGCAGAGGATGTTCCCACCGTAACCATAGCAGAAAATTATCCCACCTGAGTTAGCATTTTGGATTATAAATCTCTTTGTCTTTCAGCATTGGAAATAGGAAAACAAATCATCTATTCAAAAAATTAGATATATTACATTAGCAGAGTGTAATTGCATCACACATTACAATCTACAAAGCTCTCTGACTGTAATCTGCAAATTAATGACAGTTAAACATTTCAAACTCAAATCTTTGCAAGCATCTTCAATTCCCCAGCTGCTGGGGGGATATCGTTGAGAAGGATCTCGTACTAAATTATGTATTCAGAGCATGAAGATGCACTGAAAGAGACAGAAATGTCCCCAGAAGGCACTTCTAGAAAGGAGTCATAAATTTAAATAGGAATAGAGAAAGCCTGTTTGAGCTGTAAATCGCAATTGTTTTCTAAACAAAAGTATTTTCATATAAATATCAAAGTTTTCTATTTCTGTGGCACAAGTGAAGGATTTACTGAGATAAGTACCAAGTGAGTAACCCAGGGACAGTCAATACCTAAAGCAGATTTTACAGATACGGATGAAACATTGATGGATCAGCACTTAATAGCATCAAACTCCTAAGAAACACTGGAAAACTGGTCTGATAATGTAAAGCCGGTGGGGAAAGGCAGCGGCATAGCTGAAGCGTAAGTGAAGCACACAGCACCTCAGCACCCCTCGGGAAAGTAGTCCAGGTGCCACCTGCAGGAGCGTCCCCAGCCAGACATCCACCGCCAGAGGTGGGGTGTGGCAGCAGGCACCGGGACGGGGATGTGCGACAGCCCCGAGCACACGGCGCTGGCGCTGGGAGGGCAGGTGCAGGTGGGATGTCAGCACAAGGGCTGTCCTGGCGCTGGGCTGAAACGGGCAGGATGGAACAGAGAGATTCCTGGGCTTCCCAATGTATGTGGGGCAATGCTGCTCGAGCCCTGCAGCCCCACCACAACACCTGAAACCTGCAGCACCCACCCAGCTCTCTGCTTAGACACAAAATTCAGCACTGCAGATCATACTGGCAAAGACAACTCCGTATTTGCAGAGATGTGGGAGCTGGAGCTGGAAGACAGCTCTGCAGGAGGACGGCCTGCGAGGGCTGCACAGTGCTCCGGGGAGATCCTCCATGAGCAGCAGCGGCTGATAGGACGCAGCACATTGCTTGAGCAGCCGTGGCAGAGCAGACTCTGACCCAAACCTGCCAGGCCTGTGTGAAGGGTTCAGCCATCACATGCACGCACAGATCAGTACAGGGTGTGCTTGGCACAGCATCAGTAATTAATTAAATGCAATGAAGATGGTGACAAAGACAGAACTCCCAGGCCACCCTCCGGAGCAGAAAATCACAATGGGGTGAATTACGAACTTTGGTCAGATCCCCTGCACTGGCCTGGCTCTGGTGAGAGGGGGTGGGGACACACAGCAGAGAGGAGCCAGGAGGGACCCTCCAGCCCATGAAGGACACCACTGTCCTCAGAACAAATCAGAAGAAAGAAGCTGAACCAAAGGAATCTCATCGCCAGCATGGCTCAAAAGCAACACTTGCAGAAGTGTTACTGCAGGCAAGAACTGCAGCAGCAAATCCCAACGGCATTGGCTGCACAGAGGTCTGAGGATGTCCAGTGTCCATCCTGCTCTCAGCTTCCTTGGTTGTGTTTGTCTCCAGACATCAAATATTCCCATTAGTCCATCCAGGCTGCAGAGCAAAGCTGGAGGAAGACTGGGGATTGCATGCCAGGGGTGCAGTGAGCCGGCAGACCTGGGCTGTGTGTCCTTACAGCGGCTCAGAGCTCCCGAGAAGGGAGGATTCCCTCCTGTGCAGCTCTGCAGAAGGACCGGATGCAAAGCAGAAAGAAAATATGGAGAGATAATATACACATAGCAGACTTTTACAGATAAACTGGCAGAAACATAGGCAAAGCACGATTATTCAGTTCATCTTAAAAGGTTCCTGCAAGAAGAGATTTAAAACTTTTCAGTAAAACAAGTTTTCTTGGCTAGACAGAACATGCAAGAGGATTGTCAGATGGGGCTGGGAAAAAAAAGCCAGATGAGACACGTGGTTTCTGTCCCAGTGTGGGCATGGAGCAGGGACAGACCTCAAGGCAGGAAATGGACTGTCCAGGAGAAGAGCCCCTAAAAAGGTAGGTGAGTTAATTTGAGTACAGAGGACACTAAATTCTGCAGATAACTGGTTATTAAAGCCATCTTTTTCCCAAAAAAACGCTAATACTTATCAGACTGATTATTGTCCATGTGATCAGCTACAATAACAGCAAATACAGCAGAGCTCGCAGGATGAGAGAAAGAAGCTGAAATTTTATTGTCTATTATGACAGAAGCAAGAGACTCTTTTGGTTTTTTATTTCAAAATAATCTTTGGGTTTTAAGAAAGTGAAATCTTCAGCTACCAAAAGAGTTCTCTGCTTCTCACTCCAGAAGAAACAGAACACGAAATGGTAACTGAAGTTGCTGTTGCTCAAGAAACCAGAGAATCACAGAGCCCCAGGTTAGAAAGAGACCTCAGAGGTCATCTGGCCCGACCTTCCCTGGCCAAAGCATGGTCTAGACAGGATTGCCCAGCACCCTGCCCAGCTGCACCTGAAAGAGGCCCAGCAAGATCCGTGCTGAGATCCTGCCCTCGCCTTGGCCTTGCTGGGATGGACAGGCACCTAACCACAGCGTGGGGAATAGCGTGGGAAGGAGGAGACTTGCAGGGTCTCCAACCCAGCGTCCTGCTGAGAGCAGGGTGGATATCAAAGTCACTTCAAGTACCTCAGCTCCAATGCTTCCAGCTTTCTCTTCTGCTATAAAAAGGAAGAAAACTCTGATTTTCTACAGGCAACTTTCATTGCCACTTGGAAGATTTTTATTTTCTTTTAATTGCACAAGATTATTTCCTAAACTCTCCTCCCGAGATGGTTGTTTGAACATTTCTCCAGCTTCCTGCCTGCAGCACTGATGCTCTCCTGGTGGTAAACTTGAATGTCAATGACTGAGTCAGGCAGTGAATGATGGCCAAGTGTGCAGGAAATGTCTCCTGACCCCAACACCCCTCACACGCCTCTTTCCACTCGCTGGTAGCACTGCGTTGGGGTTTTTTTACCCTCTAGTCATGTCTGTTTGGTTTGAGAGAAGAAGGAATAAGCTTGCAGGGATGAATTGGTTCCCATTTATAGCAGAAATATGGCAAAGTGGGTTGGAGTACTCTGTGTGATCACAGGAGATTCAAAGCTCGCTCTTAAGGGAAGCAGCACACACACGCACACACTCCTTAAATCCAACCTCGGCGTTATAAACACCCCCTTCACTGCTCCCTCATGGAGATTTGTGGAGCTGGAAGAGAAGCCATGTGCCATGGATGAGAGCAAGAGCACTTCATTCCTACGAGGGTGCAGATAAGATCAAAAACGTTCATTCCTGGAGGAAAAATAAAAGCTTTTAAAAGAGATAATGAACCATTCATTTCTTTAATTTTATTTTACATATAATTATTTAACTCTATGCATTTTTTTCAATTGCTTCCTAATTTAAAACTTTCTGCAGAGTAATTATGCATATCAAGGCTTGCACCTCTATCTATAAAAAACCATATTCTGCAAGTAGCATCAAACCAATATTTTTACAAAAATTCTATTAATGTTTGATATTTAGCTAAGTGTTTACCTTAAATCTAAATGAACTGTGCCCTTAAGCATATTAAAAATACCAAGTTTAAAATGTTAAATGCAGATGAGGCTGAATAAGATTTGTTTTCTAATGTGTTTTCTAATGAGTTTTCTGTGATTTTCATCTTTCTCTTTGTGAGGTTTTCACAGAAACTTGATTTTCTTTAATTTTGTTATTGGAAGAGGAAGAAATATTTTTATATGTATGAGAGAGAAGTGCTGGATGTCTTCACTGCCTCCAATGCTTCCCAGGAGCAGATTGTGGGTGACAGCTGCTGGCAATGGCAGGGGTGGTGTGGGCGGGGTTGAATCAAAAAATCAGAGAAATGTTTAGGTTGGAAAAGACCTTTTCAGACCATCCCCCAGCACTGCCAAGGCCACCATGAACCCATGTCCCTAAGTGCCACAACCACAGGGCTTTTAATCCCCTCCAGGGATGGGGACTCCACCCCTGCCCTGGGCAGCTGTGCCAGGGTGGGCAACTCTTCCACTGGGGAAATTTTCCCTGGTAGCGCACCGAAATCTCCCCCAGTGCAAGTTGAGGCCATTATCCCTTGACCTGTTGCTTGTTACTTGCTGCCCTAGACTGAAAACCAGAAGAGCAAGGAGCTTCTTTGGAAAGTGTTCTGGTTTCAGATGTCCTCACCAGTACCCTTCCTTCTGCCATGATGGACTGGGGCCAGAAAAGGTGCAGCTCTGTAGAACCAGGTAACAATCTTCATTAGACCAATTGAAACAGCAGGCAGACATGGCTGAGCTTTCCAGCTCGACATCCTTCTGCCAGGTCCCTGAACTGGTGTTAAATATGTGATGAAGTGAGCTGGAGGCACGTAAGGCTTGGCAGGGAAGGTGTTAAACCGAGCTGGGAGTGGAAGGTCACTGAAGGAACACCAGTCATTCTCCTGGAGGCTGACAGCTCGGATAGCGAACGTCCCCCTCGGTGCCAGCTCGCAGGGACTGAGCCGGGCACGGTCGCACCAGCGCAGCGCTGTCCCAGCCTGCCCGGGCTGCCCCAACCCCTCTCCTCCCTCCTCCTGCCCAGCTCTGGGGTCCCAGGCCCCCCTTGCTCCTGCTGCATCCTATGGAGCCGATCCAGCTCAGAAAACCCTCAGGAAGCTGTTCACCTTTTTATTGCCCCACCTGAGACCATCCCTCAGCAGGAACGCCGAGCCCGGAGCTCGCCGTGCTGACCCCGCCGGGTCACGGGAACCGCACTGGGAGTGAGCATCCCTGCAGGGCAGCTCGTGTCCCTCCCGGGATACAGCCAGCTCGGGCTCTTCTCAGTGAGAAAATCCCCACCACGGTTTGAGACGAGCAAAGCTCAGAGGAGGCTCGTGCTGGGTTTGCTCAAGCACCCACAGAGGATTTCTTTCTGGGTTTTTTCTGGAGGACCTGTTGACTTTCCACTGACAGTCTGGAAATCTCCTGAGGAGCTCTGCCATGGTTCCCTCAGAGTCACAGTTAGGACATGGCTGGAAGCAAAAACATGCAAGTGAAAATTATCTCCTTTGGAATTCCTGTGAAGTTTATTAAGAGTTATGGCTTTGGCAGGGCGATGGTGCTCAATTTATTTAATCCATCTAGCCAGCTCAGTTATTAATTAATCAGTCTTGGGAAAGTCTAATGACAGGTTCATATTAACAGCAAAAGCACTTGATTCTCACAGTGGCATAAAATGAAAATATAAAGGAGAATCAGAAGAGACATTGTCCATGGGAAATTAGACTTCTCAGCAGAAACAAGAGCAAAATCTATACAAATGTTCAGAGGAAGATGTGAGACAGTAAAATATTTAAAACACATAATATTCACTATAAAAGTAAGTTCAATGATACATTAAAAGTCATTGGACAGAACAGAAAACACATCCATTGGCATTGGGAGAAAGAAGTTTCTGAGGAATTTAAGGCAGAATGTGGTTGCAGGAAAACATCTGAGAGTGAATCCACACAGATCCCTGCTGCTATTCCTCTCTCTCTTCCTGCCCCTGTACTGCAGGCACAGCTCTGCCCTCCTTGGGGGATCCTTCTCAGAGCCCCCAGGAATGAAGGCTAGTGGGTGAAACCATCACAGCATGACACAGCCACAGCAACTCTGGCAACAAACACATCTCCATAGCGTCCACCTATGGGTCACCAGGGGCTTTGGGTCACCAGGGGCTTCAAACTCATCAATTTTAAATTTTGCATGAGAATGAAATTATTGCTCCAAAAAATAAAGGATGGGGGAGTGAACAGCATCAATGTAAAAATCAAGATTTCTGAAAAACTCCATACATAGAGAAAACTCCTTTCACTTGATCTTTCAGATTGGAGTTTTTTGATGTCTCCTTCAAACCAAACCATCCGGCTTTTTCAGAACGTTTATTATCATGCATAGTATTATTTTCAAGTTTAATGAGTTTAACTCTCTGAAACCACCCCTGCTCATTTCCCTCATTGTGTCTTTCATGTGCTGGTCCTCAGCTCTGGGGAAATGGCTCCATGCAGCCAAGCATCACCAGGTCCTCCAGCAGAGAGCCTCTGCCCATGAACAGTGGAAGCTTCTCACTGCGGCCCCATCACCGTCCTCTCCTGTTGTCTAATCCAGAGACATTCAGGTGTGGAGAGCATGTGGTGCAAAGCCAGGTGAAATCCTGTGGGATACTGAAATCCTGTGGGATGCTGAAATCCTGTGGGATGCTGGCAGGTCAGGGAAGAGCAGGTGACCCACAGAGATCTGTACCTTCAGCAGATGCTCTTGAGGGAGAACATCTCCATCCACTGCTCAGGTACAAATGGGCTTCAGAAAAAAGAACAGCTGTGGCCAACGGGGTTTTCTTCTTGTTCCCTGCTGAGATTTGCTCCCAACAGTGTGGAGTAACTGCAGCAGTGTGGTGTCTGCCAAACAAAACACTTTGTGCCCCAAGAGAGGAGAAGGATAATATCCTTTCTGAACGGAGCTTTCAGCTTGTCCAAACATGCAGGATTTTGGTCTCCATGCACATACTTCTGGGTTCTATACAGACTTGGGGAAGGTTGTTTATTTTTGCATGTAGACACCTAATTATTTGTTTAATTAATTACCACCACTGTCTTCCTCCTCTGTCTCAGCCACACCATCTGCCCACTGATGTTAGCTCGGATCCAGGGAATGCCTCCCTGCAGACCCACGTGTCCAGGAGGTCAGGTCACTCTTGTGGGTGTTTTGGGTGCACTCAGAGGCAGGGAAATGGGGTGACAACTGTGTGGCCCCAGCAGGTGTGTCCCAGAATCTGCCAGGACTCCAGAATGGTCTTTTCCTTTTAACTAAGGAAACCATTAAGGCTGTTTGCCTTGAGCTCTGGTTAATGGACTGCACGGATTATTTATTTATTTTTAAATGAACACACTTTATTTCCCCAAAGTGCCGCTGTTGACTTTCTCTAAGTGCTGCCATCTGGTTCCCCTGACTCAAAGGGAGAGAGAGGTAGTGTGGCAATAAATAAGAAACCAAACAAATAAACAAATAAAAATTCCTGATTCCTTGCAATTGGAGCGTCACCCAAACATTTGTAGGGTTGCGTTAAATTCTATAATTGTCTTGCTGATGATTTTGAAAGAAACAAGTGCGGTTGTGCTGAGAGCCTGTAGCACTGATTGAAAATTACCAAATCAATCTCCTCGACTGAGGGTCTCTCCCCATCGTTCTTTTTGCACTGCTGGAGACTCCCCTCTCTGTGGGAGTGCCATTACCAGCCCAGGAATCTTCTTCCTGGCTTTTATTTCCCTTTGCAGAATGGCTCAAGGCTCAGAACTGCAGCGTCACTTTGCTTTCCTTTTTCTTCCTCGCCTTCCCCCTTCCAAGATAGCATTTCCCAGACCCTCACACCAAAGGACACATCACTTTCCAGAACAAGGTGAGGCAGTTTCCAGTGGCAGCAGGGAACTGCAAAGCTTGTCTGGGCTGTGCCGTGGCAGCTGGCAGAGCCATGAGGAGCCCCAGGGACCACTCGGTGCCGAGGATGGGTCTGACCCCAGGCTGTCCCAGTGCCGAGGTCCTGCTCGTCCCCCTACCAACCGTGCCAAAACATAAACACAGCTGTGCCAGCACAGGATGCTCCCCTTCCCAACTCACAGCACAGAGGGCAGAGATGACCCCAATGGTGAGGCTGGAAATGGATGCAGCAGCATCTCTCCAACACAAACACACACATCAGTCACGTGTGTCAACACTACACTGAGAAATTATTTCATTTTAGAATGAAAGTTCACTGCCTCTTCCACCCAGGGCAGGAGTCAGAACTCATGGAAAATGTAGGTTACGGGCAAGGATAATTGTTCTAAATCGCCAGGAAATGCACATCCTTCAGGGTGTGTGGCCCAGGGAAGCTGGCAATCCATCACGCTCCTTCTAGCTCTAAAGGTTTTGCCCATTTTTACAGCCGGTGTCGGTGACAGGCAATTTTGTGAGAGGTACCTGTGAAACCAATTAGGACCCCACAGGGCATGGGGACAGAGTGAGTGACAGCGGTGCTGCTGACAGGCACTTCCTCTGGAAGCAATCCCTGGTAACGACCTGTGGCACAAGGACACAGGGACAAAAGCACCATCATCTCCCTCTCTGCAAGCTGTGGAAGCCAGGCTGTCCCTGGTCCCATGCTTGGTGCAGGGATGGAGCGATGCCACACGCACACCAGCGTACAGCACTGTCACTGCTGCTCTCAGCCTGTGGAGCTCCAGGGTTTCGGAGAGCCTCTCTGACCAAAAATAAATGGATTTCCACCTCTTCTGCTCTTGGTCTGCAGTAAGACTGGTGGGCAAATTGTCATTTTATGCAAACACAGCCACCACTGGCTGCTGTAGCTATGTTTTGGCATCTGCAGGCAGCACTGGGTGAGAGGACAACCACAGCCAGGGCTGGGAAGGGTGGCAAAGACACCTGAGGGGAGCCGGGTGCTGCGGCTGGTGGGCACCGAGGTGTCCCCACACCTGCACTGCCTGGCCTTTCCCTCCCATCCATGCACCACGGCTGGCACAGCCCCTGTGCTCCACCACCACTTTTGCCAGCACCTCCCAAAATCCCTGCCAGCAATGCACAGGGAAGCAGGTGCTGCCAGGCACCCCTTGCTCTGCTCCTGTGCCTTGTCCTTCCTCCCACCCAGCGCCTGGTTTTCTGACATAAGTTGCAGTGGGTATTGGAGCTGACTCCTGCCCTGCCTGGGGTGCTGCCCTGTGGAGCACCACATTCTCGCAGATGTTAGCGTGAGCTGTTGTCTGGATCAAGGACAATTCCTTCTGGAGACACCACGCTCCCAGGACCCCACTCCCCAGAGAAATCTTCCAAGTTAATTTGTTGCCCACTGAGAGTATTGGTGTCTTTAATCGGACACAAATCTTTCTCTGGGAAAAGCCATTTCACGGTTGAGGATATTTCACAACAAGATCTGAACAAGGAAATCACTTAATTGATGATACAAGCTGTATATCTAACAAAGAATTGTGTCCCAGGAGATACCAATACTTTTTGTATCTGAAGCAGTGACCCAACAATTTGCTGTTGGGTTAGAAGAAAGTTATGCCAAACCTCCATGGAAGCAGCGCCTCTGCCCCACGCTCAGGGCTGCAGCACAGCCTCGGAGGCTGCTGCTGGGAGTCCCAAAGCTTCATAAGCTGTTCCCATAGATCCAGCCCCTCAACTCTGGCACTGCAAATAAAATAATGACAGCAAAAGTAAAACAAAAATTGCCCCATTACTTCATTTTTCTGTAGGGCAGGTAATCAAAGCTTTACAGTTTGTGAGAAGCATCATAAAGCCCTCTTCAACCCATCTGGGAGTACCACTTGCTAAACCATCAGCTGAGATTGCTCTGCCAGCCTTCACTCAGCTACATCACGCTGTTCTGAATCCTGTGGCCAGAGCTGTGTGTCCAACAGAGGGGCCAGGATCACACACTCCAAGATTTACAGATGGAAAGACTGGGGCAGACGCTTTGATGTGCCCATTGGGTGCATGAGTGCACGGCTTCTTCTTCTCATTACTGCACAAATAAGGGGGAGAAATCCTGCTTCTGCTCTGTTATGTTTGGAAGGGGGTTGGCTGGTAATCTTTGGCATTTCCAATGTAATATTCCTGATATTTCCTAATGATGAAATGAAGTTCAGCACAGTGAGCTCAGCATTACCTGCCCCAGTAGCCCTAAGGCAGAGGTGCTCCTGCAAACACTCGCCCCAGCTGCCTGAGCCCGTACCCTGTCTTTAAAAGAGATTTCAAGTATTCCTGGGAGGACTTTCCACTTTCCTTTTCTTTTTACACTAGTGGCTATGAATCCCCCCCACCTACTGCTTTTGCACAGAACCTTAGACATGCCCACAAGCACCAACAGGCTCAGCTCCCTGCATCCTCCGACTTCGTCTCTGGTTATGACTGAGCGCTGAGTTTACACTCCTGGAACAGTTTTCCCCTCTGTTCCCCTCCAGGGTGGGAGGCTGTGGGTGGCAGAGCAGAGGCGGGGTGGCCTGTGGGACGGGATAGGAGGAGGATGGGGACCTGGGGACAGAGCTGAGCCGAGGGCACTGCTGCAGGGCTGCTTCCTACGGGTGGCTGATGTGGAGCACACCCGTTGGCAGGCAGAGGAATGTTGTTGCCTCAGGTTGCCTCTTAACTGCTTTCAATTCTTCATCTCTGCCTCGTCTCAGGCAATATTTGGAGGCTATTACAGCAAATCAAAGACTAAAATCACCCTGCTCATCCTCCCTGCCTTTAGGTATGGCCAGACCAGAGCTGACCAAGCTCCTTCTCCAGAGGTGCCTGTGCTGCTCACCAGGAACGCATTTTCCACCATTCTCGGTGAGGATCAGTCACCCACATCACAGCCCTTTTGGAGGTTCCTGCACCCACCCCACAGAGCAGTGCACAAGGCACTGGGGCTCCTCCCTCTGCTCCGTGAGCCAAGCCCCCACAGACCCCTGCACACGGGATCCCCCAGCCATGAGCAAACTGTTGGACCAACATCAACCCTCCTTGGGCAGGGAAATAAAAATCTTGTCTTCAGGCTTCCAGGACCAATTACAGTGATATTCTGACTTGCTGTAGAGGAGCAGTGGCTTTTTGTCCTCACTTTTTATTGATTGTAAGGATTCATATTAAATGTAATAGCGGCAATAATTCACCAATAGCCTATTAATCTTACGTACAAAAATCTGCAAATAAAATCTACATGTGTGACTCAGCTATTATTATTTCCATGTGAAAGAATCTACGAAAATATTCTTTTCATAGATAACATAGATTATTCCACATTTTGTCTTCTTCTTAATAGTTAGGTCATGCAATAAGCCATACAGGATTGTTTGCTCACTTAGACATTTTTCCATCACTTTTTAAATCAGTGTTTCTTAGAAATGCTTTTTCATGCTTTATAACCTTGTCCACGCAGCCTTATCTTCAAACAAAGTACAAGCCAGAGGTAAAACATACATGATCTTCGCCTTTACAAGGAGATTAAACCCTGTGGCTATTTTTTAACCTTTTAGTTTTATACTGTGCTCTTTTTCACCATAAACACTTGCTTAAGCACTGTAGTAATGGGCCCATCTCTGGAGAGACAGGAGAAGGATTGCCCTGAGCTACACGTGGCCTTGCAGGAGGAGATGGGATTTTAAGCTCCAAGGACTGAAGGCATTTTTACTCCATGTTACAGAGGGAGAGATCCAGTGCTGTGCCATGGCCTCTGACATTCAGAGATATGCCGGGCACACAGCACAGTTACACACCGAAATGCACTTTATCAGCCAGTTTCCACAGTCTAATATTTTATCAACCCTCAGAGAACACCACTTAAATTGATTAAAAGCCTCTTCCCCATCAAAGCAAGAGGAGGACTAGGAGTAGGAATCAGTAAATGAAGGGCAATGTGACACATTTCCAGCGACGTCTCTGGCTCTGATGTTCCCACGGCACGAGGTCCCTGAGGAGCTGCAGGGCCATGCAGGCCCCAGCCACCAACGCAGCGCTGGCGGGGCTGGGGAGCAGGACCGCAGACAGAGGTGGATGGACAGACTGAACTGGACAGAGGGCCACCTCCCCAAGCTGTCAGCACCCGTGGGGATGCTCGTGGGACAGGTCAGACCACCCCCAGGACAAGGCTGGGAGGGAGTCCTGGGTGACCCAGCACAGGTAACCTAGGTGGGGAGGAGACCCCAGGAACGCCCTGGGAATGGCTCAGCTGGCCCTGCCACAGAGCAGGACAGCCCCAGCGGGCACTGACACAGGGAGGTGGCAGAGGGTGGGGATGGTCCCTTGTGACTTCTCACCCCCACCCTGGGGGACGTTCCCATAGGCCAGGACATGGCTCAGCAGGCATGGCAGCCCTGCCTGGGAGGCCATCAGCTGTTCCCTGCTCCAAAGGCAGACACAGGTAACCTTGTGTGCCTCACGTCACTGCCTGCATTTCTGCACTGTCATTTGGATTGCTCTAAGCCCAAGTGACCGTGTCCCCTGCTCCCGAAGCAGGCTGTCTGTCTGGAGCACATGCAGTGACACACCAGTGGCACCATCCCTCAGGATGCCAGTGTGTGTTCCCTCACAGGTGACAACTCCATTCCTGCACCAACATCCTCAGAGGAGATTCTGAGCTGCTTATGGAGGGGCTCAGGGGGTTCTGGGCATGCTGATGTGAAATTCTTTTGCCACAAAAATTTTCTGAGCTGCTTCTCAGTTTCTTAAGTCCAATAGGGAACAATAGTGTATTTGGCATTAATTTGAGAAGATGAAAAAGGAGAGGAGTGGCAGAGGTTCTGTTCCATGGGATGTCCCTGCAGGCAGCAGCCCAGAGCGGTGAGGCCGATCTGCCGAGCTCCACCGTCACACCCAGCACTAATCACTGCCTTCCAAAGACAGCCCTCACTGTCCTGTAGATTTGCCTCCCCAGGGCAATGGATTTCTCTGCCAGGGTGCTGCTGCACTGGAGCCCCTGGGCACGGGACCCAGCGTCCTGGCTGCACAGGCAATGGATTTTTCCATTCATTATGAGTCCATGTGATAATTGGGATCCCCGAGGCTGCGGTGTCAGTGTGAGAGGACTGTGCAACCTTCACGAGGCCGTGTCAGCCTGGACAGCCACTGAGCTGGGAGCAGCTCTTGAAATTTCTTCCATGTGTTGGTTGCATGGAGCTGCCCCATGCAATCTGCCTGCCCCAAGGGCAGAGACCAGGGAGGGATCTGTTTGACATCCTGGGAAATCACAGAATCCAGGAATGGTTTGGGTTGGAAGGGACCTTCAAGACCATCCTGTTCCACCCCCTGCCATGGCAGGGACACCTCCCACTGTGCCAGGCTGCTCCAAGCCCCAGTGTCCAGCCTGGCCTTGGGCACTGCCGGGGATCCAGGGGCAGCCACAGCTGCTCTGGGCACCCTGTGCCAGGGCCTGCCCACCCTCTCAACCAGGAATTCCTTCCCAATATCCCATCCATCCCTGCCTTCTGGTACTGGGAAGTCATTCCCTGTGTCCTGTCCCTCCATCCCTTATCCCAAGTCCCTTTCCAGCTCTCTTGGAGCTCCCACAGGCCCTGGAAGGGCCTCTGAGCTCTCCCCAGAGACTTTCATTCAAAGTGCTTCGGTATGCTCAACTCTTTATCACTGCCTCCCTGTTCGGCATTCATTTCAGAAATTGTCCTAATAATTGTGCAAGCAAATTATAAATATACTGAATATTTTGGTAGAAACAGTAATGAGAGGGAATACCCTAACTTATTTTTAATTTTTCACTAAATCATATTACCCTGAACTAAATATGTGTAGAGGAAGCCTCAGTGAAGGAGTGAAGGGGTTTTACCCAGTGTTGACTCTAACTATTCTTCTGTAAATACATTGTAATAAATTGTAGTAAATACAAACAGCCTACTAATGATAAATAAAAATATCACCTGCAATGGAGTAAGTTTTCGTTTTCAATATGAAGGTCTTAAACATCAATTTATTCTCCAGTCTTCTGGGTACTTTTTCACTATTAGTTGCCTTGAAGTTAGAAAGAAAACTTGAAGAAAAGGGCATTTTAAACAGCAAATCCTCATTCTTACCTTTGCAATGAGGGGTGTGTGTACTTGGAGGCAGCACGTATTGCTGTCTCATTGCTTCTACAAATGGGAGGATTTCCTTCCAGCAGGATCCCAGTGTAGGTTTGGTTGCTGCAGACAAATTGGCAGTGGTGACAGTGGCAATGAGCTCACACCAGCCGGACATTTCAGGGCTGATGGAGGGAGGGAGGCAGGGACAGCCCGGGCAGGGTCTGGAAATAGCCATGGGTTGAAAGAGGGCAGGGATAGATGGGATATTGAGAAGGAATTCCTGGCTGGGAGGGTGGGAAGGCCCTGGCACAGGGTGCCCAGAGCAGCCGGGGCTGCCCCTGGATCCCTGGCAGTGCCCAAGGCCAGGCTGGACACTGGGGCTTGGAGCACCCTGGGACAGTGGAAGGCGTCCCTGCCCAGAGCAGGGGCTGGAAC
This sequence comes from Corvus kubaryi, assembly GCF_017639235.1. Taxonomy (NCBI): domain Eukaryota; kingdom Metazoa; phylum Chordata; class Aves; order Passeriformes; family Corvidae; genus Corvus; species Corvus kubaryi. The sequence continues at coordinate 36,139,255 of NW_024582054.1, forward strand.
ATGATGGGTTTTAAGGTCCCTTCTCAGCCAAAGCAGTCTGTGATTCCATGGGCTGAGCCAGGAGAACAGGCAGGGTACAGGCAGGGCAGGGTCCCGGCCAAGGGGGCCGCCAGCCAGGGTGTCACACCAGGCAGGCTGGGCACACCTGAACAATAAATAACATTTTTGAGCAGTGTGAGGAAGAAGATGGCTGAGTTCAGGAGAGTGAAGTGCTGCAGGGGGGTTCAGAGAAACAAATGCACCATTCCTGCAATGGCCCAGCGTTAATAGGTTAATAATTAATTAATAGGCACTAAGAGGTTTCTGTTACTGCTCTTTTGGATTTGCATTACTCTGGCATAGCTGGTCACTAGCTGTGGGTTCACGGGGGTCCTGAGATTGCTTTTAGAGAGATGGAGAAGGAAGGAAGAACTCACACTGTTCTTTTAAGACAGCAGAAGGCTCTAGAAGCCGCCGGGGTTCTGCAGAAGCTCGCAATGTGCTGTACGGCTCGGATGCAATTAAGGCAGAAACTGGCACAGATCTCCCGGGCTCTCTCCCGCACACCTTCCAGCAGCCGCGTCCTGGGCACTCTCACTCCTGGTTTAAACACTGCTGGAAGGCACTGCTGCTTTCAATGACATCTGAGTAAAACTTACCCTTTCCAGTCCCACTTCGGAATTAGCAGTGAAAAGAAAACCCAGGCAGGGGTGATGAGTGTTCAGGTACTGGCACTGCAGGACTTTCTCCTTCCCAAGGAGCTTGTGCTTCACTCGGTCCTTCAAAGCAGGAGAGAACAGACCTTTTTTACAGCTAAAGTGGGCAATCGAGGTATTTGTGTTCTTTGACCTTGTGAATCGTCCAGCACAAAGGCTATTTACAGACACTTTTTTTATTTAAATCTCCTTTTGAAAGGGTTTCTTGAACACATGCTGAAGTGCTTCATTTGGGTTTCTCTTTCATCTTTTCTGCTCTCCACAATTTCCTCTAAATCCTCTGGGATTTAATTAGCAGCTGGGAAATTCCGGGAGCCTCCTGCCTCCCTTCGCTGCATCCAGAAGTGACCCGGTGCTGTGCAGCCTCCATCTCTCTTCTGAATAACTCCTGAAGCTCTGTAGGGCAGGCCAGAACTTCAAATGAATACTACAGCCTGATTTTCCTAAACTTGTCACGATCAGGTGGAAATCCTACACACCAGGAACTGGCACCTACATCTGCTTAGTCAGATGGACCTGTAGTGACGGATTTGGAAGCAATATTTACCTGTACAGATATAAGCACTGAAATAAATATTAATTTTTATCTTTAGGTGAGAGTGATTAGAGACATTCTTGTCAAAACATTTTATTTCTTGAAGATATTTTCTGCTAATTCTTAGCAAGATGCAGGTAAAGCTAACACAACTGAAGTGGTTTTGCTGTTTGATAAGTTTGTAATTAAAACCTGAACCTCCTCTGTTCCTTCACTGAATTGCCAAGACAGTGACTTAGAGCAGGAAACTGTCTCCGGTGTGTGTCCAGGAGCAGAGCCAGATGCTTGAATGTAGTCGGACTGTCAAACTTCACATCCGCAAACACTAAAGGTCACTTGCACTTCTGGAACCAGCAGTCAGCAGTGAGGCTGCTCTGCAAACCGCACAGCTGGGTACAGCTGTGGGGACCAGAGGCTGCTGTGAGCAAATCAAGTAAGACACATCCACACTTCATTAAGCTATGAATATGATAGGTGGAAAAGACCTTCTTAATCTCCGTGGAACAAGCCTAATTAAGTTCAGTTTTCTATTAGATCACAGCGATAGCTACCACAGAATTGGGAAAAGCAATTAACTCCCTCAAAGTTCAAATCTGGTCGAGTTCGATCGACAAAGGTAGTGTTAAACAAATGTTAAGGCTGTGCAGTGGGTGAAGCAGCTGAGGTCAAACCCATCAAGGTCCTGGCAGCACAACCCCGTCTGCTCCCCAGCCTGTGTTTCCCAGATAGATTTAAATATTTCATCGTCCCTCAGCTAAAGATATGGATCAGGTGTTCGATGGCTCATGGTGCTCCTCAAGTGTCAGGTGGTCTCTCTCTGGGAAACTCATGTCACATTTGGCAAAAATACAGTAACATCTCTCACAAAAATTATCATCACGTGTTATAATCGTTTTAGATTACATTTGTCTAAAACCAATCAATGTTGCATCTGGCATGGAAGAAGATATACAGATATACATAATGTAATGTTCAGAGGGTTTTGTAAGAGCTGACTCAAAATCTTGCTTGGATGTCTGGCTCACGGTGAGAGGAAAGGAATCAGAATTGCAACAAGAACACACGAGATGGCCCAGATCATTATAGACTTGTCAGTCCAACATCAAGGAAATGGAACAGAGCAGGTGCTATGGAAGTTAATCAAGAGACAGCTAAAAGAATAAGATACAGTCAGGGCTGGTTTGACAGAATAATTACCTTCTTTTTGGGCAGGATTCCAGTTTTAAAAGTCTCACAGGGTGCTCAAGGAAACTTCAGCAGCACCCACCAGTTGGGCCAGCATCCCTAAGGGGTGTGGGAGCCTGGAAATGCTCTGCAGGAACAGGAATGCTGGAAGAGCCATAAAACAGGGTCAAAGGCACATCCTGCTAGAACTGTTGCTGGGAGAGAGAAGGGGAGATGGGATAGTTGGGGGACACCTCCCAAGGAAGCCAAAATGTGGGGAAAGGGGAATTTTCATAGAACCACAGAATGCCAGAGCGGTTTGGGTTGGAAAGGACCTTAAAGCTCATCTCTTTCCACCCCCTACCCTGGGCAGGGACATCTTCCACTAGACCAGGTTTCTCCAAGCCCCATCCAGCCTGGCCTTGAACACTTCCAGGGATGGGGAGTCTGCAGCTGCTGGTGTGGAGGGGCCCAGGGAGGTCAGCCCGGCCGCCGATGGAAGCAGAGGCACTGCTGCCAAGGGGCCAGACAGGCTTCTGCTCTACAGGAGTCATTAAAAAACCCACAAACTTAACATGGGCCTGGGAACTTTGGAATCAGGGTAAGATTGCCTTTGCTGTTTTTGCTGCTGTTCAGCAGTCCTCTCAGCCAGGAGTGTGCTGAAGGACCTCTTGGGGCCCCTGTTGGGAGGAAAGCATCACTGGTCTCTTCTGGTTCTGTAAAGTGTAAATCCCTCAATCTGTGGATAAAGCCCAGGCAGTGAATCTGAGCAGTTACAAGCCAAGTAGAAACCGAATTATTGTGCTTAACTGAGAATGAAGAAAAGCATGGTTAATAGGAGACTTAATCCTGACTTTGGGAAGAGCAGTAGGGAGTGTCAAGATGAGACAACTGCTCTTCCCAAAACAGACCATTTGCTGGCAGCTACGCTCAGGGGATGAGGGACACACCACAAAGAGAACCACTGGCACCTTCCTGAAAGAAATCCAGTTCTTGTCTGTGGGAAATGAGGAGGAGAGACTGTGGATTAATAAGAATGGTTTCTAATGAACCAAGGTGATCACACAGCTGCCTTTACATGAGAGAAGGGAGCAAAGGGACCAGCACAGGCTGAGCAACAGCTCATTTGGACTCTGCTCACTCTCTGCCTACACATGAAGGCTCCTGGGAACACCTGTTTGCTGAGAACAGCAGAAAAACTCCTGCCATTGGTGCGGTCTCTAATAGCCCACACTGCTTAAGGAGGTGGCTGGCGAGGGGCCAGGGACCAACCCATCCCTGCCCGGAGTGGGGGCAGCACTAGAGCCATCCCTGGTGGGCACACGAGGGTCTCCTGAGCTTCAGCTGTAAGTGACAAGCCAAAAGCTGCTGTTTTAAAACAGAGGACAGAGGAACAAGTAAGAAACGGGATTAGAGTTTCAAATGGTTATGAGTCTCTAGGAAAAAAAGTACCTAAGTTTTTCAATTATTATTATTATTATTAATAAAAAAATAAACCCAGACTGCAATATGCTCTTTACATTTTCTGCCAGTGGCAGATGTGTTAAGCATCCAGAGTGTTTCAGGCCCTTCCTGCCCATGAAGGGTTTGCCTGGACAAACCATGATCCTACGGAGCCAAGAGGGACGCAGTGCAGCCCATAGACTGGTGATCCCGGCTTGGGAGGAGAGAGCAGCAGCCACTAGCCGAGGAAATGTCCTTCACCTCTCACACACGCCTGTATTCTCCTAGCTGACTTCATGCTGCAAAGCTCCTGGCACAGCCCCTACTCCTTTGTATTCCGCAGCAAAGCTGACAGCAGGTCAGCCGAGGTCACCGGGAGCCGAGCACCCGCCCGAGGATGCCCGGTCCATCTGCTCCCCGCTGCAGCCGGGTGAGCAGGGCACAGTCCCGGGCAGCCAAGCCCATCCCTGAGCCATCATGCTCCCCACGGCCAGCAGACCCATCTGCTCCGTGGGCAGCAGCTGCCGCCCGCACCCCGGCCAGGGACCCGCAACACGGCCACAGGCACACACCAGGCACTCTGCCCACCCAGCTTCCTTGGGCTGCAAAGACACCATATGGATCCTGAGGAGTCAGGGTCTGTTTTCCAAAGTGTCCACTTACAGTTTCACACATTATCAGAGTTTGGTATTCTGCGGTTATTCCACTGGGAAAGCAGAATCCATTCCTTTCAAAATAAGTACTGGGGTTAGGTGTTGGATATGGGAGGTCTTTTGGTGGTCTGGGAAGGGATGTTTTGGGAAGTCGAAATTCCTGCCAACAAAGTATTTTCCAAGAAAAAGTACTTAGTACTTCATGACATGCTTTTTTTATTCCATCCCCAAATAACTATTCCCTGCTCCAAAGTTCCACAGGGCAAGGCCGATGGTGAGGGCTCAGCTTGGCTCACGGCCCGGGTTTGGACAGGAGCCTCCCGTATCCCAGCCAAGCACTGCCCAGGGGATGCAGCTTCCCAGTCTGTTGGCTGTTGAGTGGGCTTTTTTCAACATATAACTGAAAGCTCTGGATTTTGTTCTGCAAGAAGGGAAAGCAAACACCTCCCATTCCTCCCCCAGGAAGAAAACAAGCAGTGCTGCACTTTCCTTTCCAGCAGTGCTGAGCAGAAACTCAGTCAGGAGAAATCCAAGTGCAGCATGGGAAGCCTTGAGAGCAGAAAATCTCCTTTCCTTCCTCCCTCATCCCACAGCAGGAAATCTCCTCATCCTCACAGTGCTCCCTGATGTGGGTGCAGGATGGCAGGACCCTTATGAGCACAGCTTTATGGTTCTCTACAGGACACTGATCTCCCAGTTCCCAGTGTTAAGGAAATCCTCTGGAATTACAGTGTGAGGTCAGAAGTTTTCTGCTTGGATCTTTTACTTACTTAATGGAAAACCCTTTCTGCAGGGAATGACCTGCCAGCCTCTTGTCCTGTAGCACAAAAGGACAAATTCTGGGTTCTGCTCTAACCTTGCTACCAGCAAGGGTCCTGAAAGGGGTTTGTGCCAGTATTTACCACACCAGAGCTCTGGGCAAGGAACTCATCAGGCACTTGGGGGGCACTGGGCAATGCTGTGCCCAGTCCCCTCCTCCATGCCCACTCCCTTCCCTCCCGTTTCCGGGACACATAAGCCTCTCTGCAGAGCAGGGTTTATTTCTGGCATGGTAATCAAGACACCTGTTAATCACGTCTAAGTACCACAATTAAGATCTGACCTGATAAACAACAGGTATGGCAGGAGCCCAATTCTCAGGTTGGTTTATTCTGCTTGAGGTGTGCATGTCTGCTTCACTTTTTGTTCATTTTCACAGAATCACAAAATCACAGAATATGCTGAGTTGGATGGGACCCACAAGGGTCATCCAGTCCACCCAAGGACAGTTTCTGCAGTAGTGTGTCGTGTGTCACCACTCATCCTTCAGTGTCCCAGTGGAGCACAGCATCCCTGACAGGACCGGCCAGCTCGCTGCTGCTGCTGGCAGAAAGTTAATTAATCCTGTTTCACAGAGCTGGGCCACTGGAGCCTCAGTGAAGCGGCTGCAGAATTGCTATAACCAGAGTTTCTTCTTATTGCCGCCCTGGAGTAATGAAAATATAATTACTTCACTTGCAGCAAACCTGGGTCCCCAGTAGCCTGCCTGGAAAGCCTTTCATTCCAGCTGTTTTCCTCGGGCAGCAGAGGCAGCACCTCAGCCAGGATTCTCTGACAAGACTATGGGATATTATGGATGGGGTGAGGTCAGTCAGGCTGGTCGCCTCAGCCACAGCTGGTTTGATCACTTACCAAATTTCAAACAACCGTTCCTCTGTGCTTAGGCTTGAGTAAGACTGACCTTGCAGCAAGGCTCCAAATCCATCCCACAGCCTGCAGGTAGGACCTACCACCTGCCTTCCCACCCTTCCCGCCCCAGGAGCCGCACCTCCTTCTCTACCCAGAAGTCTGAAGGAATTGCCTATGCTTTGTCTTGCGAAGGACAAATGACACCAACCACAGCCAGGCCACTGGGGCGGTGCAGAGCAGGGCACGGCCACGCAGCCCCGACAGACTCGCTGTGGCTGTGGAGCTCTGGCTGCTCACAGCGCGCCTACCCCGCGAACTCAACTGCAGAACGAGCAGGCCCGGTGCTCAGACACCACTGCTTACCTTCCCTTCCTCATAAACAGCTTTTTAGGGCATTCACAAGGTAAAGAAAGCAAAACCCCACTTCCATCCAGTATTTACTTTAGGCTGTGCTGCAGGAACGCCTTTGAACCTGCTGGCACTGCTCCTCCCAGCGCCACGCGGTGGGGGCTGAGCTGCTGGGCACCAGCTGTGCCAGCCTCCGCTGCCATCTCTGTGTTACATCCTCTTCCCCTTGAGCTCCCCAGCCACGTGCGGGTCCCAGGGTGCCGTGCCCTGACCTGGCTGTGTGCTGAGCTCTGCTTCACAGCACAGCCTTGGTCTGCCTCACCTCTTGCCTCCAATGCTCTGCCCGGGCTCGGGGAGAGCCACCCTCACCATCCACCTCCTGCAAGATCACCACAGTCCACAGGGACCCCGCCCCACCATGCACATGCTCTTGCAGCCTCTCCTACAAATCAACACACCTGTGAGAGCAGCTCTGCAGACCTGGGGCTCAGGCAGATGGCCGAGAGGAGGCTGTCCAGGTGCACAGTAGGCCATGGGTAACTCATTTATTACCACTTGCAGATACAGCTGAATTTTGCAAAGAAATTTCAATGATGTATGTGATAATCTAGGTGATATATGTGTAAATCCAGGTGACACATGTGATTTAAAATATTGAAGAGCCTCAGGGTAACAGGAAAATAAAACACAAAAAAAACCCCACCGGCATGAGCAGAAACAAACTGAAAAATCTAAGGTAAACAAAGAGAAAAGGAACATTACATTTTCAACCTTGTAAAGTACAAAGCATTAGTAAATAGATGCTTAAGGCTATAAAACAGTAAAAAGATACAAAAAACACAGAGACAATGTTTCTTTTACAACAAAATAATTAATATTATTATTCTTCTGTTGGCCTCAGTTGAACTTGCAGAGATTCAGTCAAGTTCTCACATGCTACAGACAAACAGGGCTGCACCACTCGGTACTGCTGTTGCTCCCTTTGTAGGCAATACATCAACTTCCTTGAGTTTTATCCCCATGTAATAAGCCGAACTGTTATGACAGCAAAACATATGCCTCTTGCATCTGAACACTTTGAATACCACCTGTTTTGGGATCCTTCATCATTAAATGGGTTACAAAGAAAATAAAACAGAGCTTTCCCCAGACAAAGTACCTCAGGAGGTGCCAACAGTTTGGAAGGTCAGAATAAGCTGCATGTTATAACTCTGATGCTCCGTGAGATGAAAGGAGCAGGGAGGACCAGAGGGGCCCTCAGTGTGGGGAAAGGTCAGCAAGCAGCTGGAGATCACAGGAGGACACAACCACAGAGTGGTCTGGGTTGGGAGGAATCTTAGAGTTCATCTGGTTCCAACCCTCTGCCATGGCAGGGACATCTTCCACTAGACCAGAATGCTCCAAGCCCCAGTGTCCAGCCTGGCCTTGGGCACTGCCAGGGATCCAGGGGCAGCCACAGCTGCTCTGGGCACCCTGTGCCAGGGCCTGCCCCCCCTCACAGGGAAGAATTCCTTCCCAATATCCCCTCTAACCCTGCCCTCTGGCAGTGGGTGATGCCATGATGATTTTTGCCTTTTCTTTTATACCCCTGTTATACCTTTTACAACCTCTGTATTCTCAGTGCTTTTTGCCTCCATTCTTGGACTTGTTTGTTCAGCCAGGAGACTCAACATCTCAGAAGCTTCGTAGCCGGGGATCAGTGTGCCCCAGAGCCCAAGGTCCTCTCCAGAACACGTTCTGTAACCTGAGATAGAACCATCCAGGGGAAGGCTCCTTGGGGAGGGGGGCTCACTCGAGCCTCTCATTGGGGAATCTTTGATAGATCTGCTAATTAGTAACACCTCTAATGACATACCCAATCTTTGGGGTGTGCATTGTGGTGTGCATTGGGGCGCATTCCACCTGGGCGTGTGCACCTAAGGATCCTTAAAATAAATACCAAGGTAAAATCCCTTTTTCCCTTCTAACCGTGTCTGACTCTTGATTTTAAGACCAGGAAAAGGCATCATGGGAAGCCATTAAGATCTCAAGACATCTTCTCAGCCAGTTTCCAGAAAAGCCATGAGAACAGCTGCCTCTATCTCCTGTGTCCTCTCTGGCCCCAGCAGTGACGGGTCCTGCACAGCTCGAGGGAGGGCTGGCAGGTGTCTGGGCACATCACTGCCCGGGGTCCCCTCCTGCACCCCTGGATTGCAGAGGGATGAGCTGGAGAGCTGGGGTTACCGCTGCTCTCCCACCCCTATGGGCACAGGCGGGGCACAACATGGCATTCTCCCTTTTCACTGACCAGGGATGCGTGTCCTGGGATGGGCAGAAGGTGACAGCCATGGTATTGTCCTTGCCTTTTCACAAGCCTCCCCTGCCCACAGGAGCCCTGGTGCACAGCCATTTGCTGTCCCAGAGGTAACCCCAGGAATCTCCAGTGGAGCAGCATCATCACAACTCTCACAACGATGGCAAACACCAGGGATAAGAAAGTACCAGATTGGGTGACCCCAAGTGTGGCTATTCACCTGGTCAGATAAGGCTGAGGCTTTATGAAAGGAACTCGGAGCTTGTCCTTCTCTTCACAGGTGCCTAAACACTGGCATTATCACACGTATTTCATTGAATTCCAGTCATCTTGCAGCTCGTGTGAGCTTCCAGATCCTTTTCTGAAGAGTTGCTACTGAGACAGTCATTCACCAGCCTTACCTTTCAGGTGATTCTTTTCTATTCTATGCTGTGCTATGCTATGCTATTCTATTCTATGCTATTCTATTCTATTCTATATTTCCACAAAATCAGTAACTTTCCATTTGTCCCCACTTTTTCTTACCTATTTTTCAGTTCATATCCTTGAAAACAGGCCAGAAAATTTCCTCCAGAGCCTCCTACACCAAAGCAGAGCACATGGCTGAGGCAGGACACACTGTTTCTCTAAATGGGTTAAAAAAATCAGATTATAAGATTTCACTACAAGAGAGCAGGAGAGGGACTTTGGACAAGAGCCTGGAGTGACAAGACAAGGGAGAATAACTTCCCACTGTCAGAGGGAAGGGCTAGATAGGATACTGGGAAGAAATTCTTCCCCGTGAGGGAGGTGAGGCCCTGCACAGGTTGCCCAGAGTGGTCAGGGTGCAACTGTTCAAGGAAGAACCTTTCTTTTTGCAAGGGTTACAGAGTGACAGAAAATTTTTTCAATTCAGTGCACAAAGATTAAGATTTCAGTCAGCAGAAAGTGAGGACAGTGAGGAATTAGCCAAATTTGTGCAGTGATTAGTGGTTACAGGTGCCACAGGTGTTGCTTCCTGTACTCACTACGCCCCATTTCCTCTGAGCCTTTCCTGCCGTGCAGCATTGATTTCTCCTGGAGCAGAATCTTGAGCAGTTCCAATGGATCTCTGCTAGAGCTGCTTCCTTCCTCCTGAATTCCACTGCAGCAGAGGTTTCACACTGTTTTTGCACAGTGTATCATGGCAGCGAGGAGTTTATCATCCATTCAGTTTATTTCAGCTGTCCTCAAAAATCACTGTAACCACTCCACTGCTGACAGAGGGCAGCTCTGACACTCGCCTGGACCAGTTAAGTGAGTCAGTAGAATAGTTATTTCAGTGCTGAATATTTGATATCACTCCAGGACCCTGGTTTCCTGCTGATTTTTGCTGCAAGGACATGAAGATATCTCAGAGTAGCTGATGGAGACACTCAATCACAACCCTCAGCCCCAGCACTGGGACACATGGACTGGCAGCCCCATGGCACAGGCCAGCTCCATGGGCAAGTCAGGGGCTGCCAGGCATCCTTCCAGAGGCCCTGCTGACATCTCCTCAGACTTGCTCTCATGACTCTCCCCAGCTGACCTTCAGCAGCAGTCGGGGTAATATAAATGTCCTGCTGTGACATTTTCTTACAGATTTTTGTTGCCGTGTTTTCAGAGCACCATCCTGGTTGACATTCTCTGCCAAAGTGAGGTGGATACTCTACCACTGTTCTCTTTATGCTGATATTTGAGGCAAACCCCACATCAGAATCATCACCAAAACTATCAAGCAGCTGCTACATCACCCACATCTGCCACATTTCTAGAGCGTGACAATGGCTGCAGAGTGTCAGTGCCTGAGAAATCTCCCTGGGCCAGCAGGAACAAACAGTTCTCTGCTTTGGCCACAAAGCTGGAATATATTGAGAGGAATAACAGTGTGTCTGTTGTCTCAGCCCCTGGCACTGGTTCAACAGTCACTCCAAAGGGGAGTTGCCATCTCTAATCAGACCACACACCCAACCCCAAAGCATTTCACAAACAAGTTGTTCCAGCTGGGATCAGGAGCCCAAAGGATCATTTGGAACTCTGCTTCCAGGGCCAGGAGGCACTTGGGCACTGCCTGGTGCAAAGCTCAAACTGCTTCTCCCCTCAATAATGCTCCTGCAGCACAGGGTGACCCAGCTCATAGAACCACGGAATGGATCCGGTTGGAAAGGCTCTCTGAGACCATCCAGTCCAACTTCCCCCAGCAGTGATGAGAAATTCCCAGGACTGTCTGGACCAAGACAAAGGGAAGCTAAGAAGCATTTTCAAAGATACTCCAATGGGAAAGCCCAGGCTGTCCTCAGGCCCAAACTCACCTGCCTCCACAAACCAGGTGCCTGCTGAGCTCACACCTGATGACCTGTCTGAGACTGAAAACTCAGCAGCAAGGTCTGCCCTTCACCTTTGCCCAGGCACCTCAGCTATCCAGAGGACCCAGGAGCACCACACTGCTGAGAAGCTGGGGAGTTTAGTAGACAACAGAAGATAACACCTGCATGATGCCGGATCTTTTCTGCCCGTGGCTGCCAATACTTGGTGGTGCCACTGGCCCCATCAGGGTGACAATGCCAGATACAGATAATTCCCAAGTGCAGCAGATGTCTGAGATTGAGCAGTTTTTGTACCAGGCTACCCTTCCCAAACCTGAACAGAGATTGGTTTAAAAAGGAGCAATGTAGTTAGAGTTGCCCAACCTATTACAGGCTACCTGTGCTCTACACTGGTACTCAGCCCCCAGAGCTTCTGGCAGGCTGAAGGCAGGTACTGAGATCACACATCAGGATAGGAGGCAGGAGTTTGAGAGGTGCCCCTTCACTGAAGGCAGGCATTATGGTTATTTACATATTCAGAGAGATATTTTTCCAATTTTGTTTTCAAGGTTTCACATGCAGAAATCCTGTACAAAGACCACATCAACCAAAGGCATGAGCACAGTCAGTTACTGAGGTCCCACCTTTTGGACATGTGATGTATGTGTGGATCCTCAGCTCACTGCAGGGGAAGCAAACAGTGGGGCCCAGCTGTGCAAACCAAAGGATCTTCAGGGAAATGTCAGCCTTCCCATCCATTTTAGTCCCTTTCTTTCACCAGACCTGTGATTGCCTTGGCTCTAGGGTATCTCCTCCTGCCCTGCCACCTTCCCATACAGAGCTGGTGCCCAGGGGAGGCCCACAGCAGTGAGCCTTACGCTTCCCAGGCACTGAGCCCCCAGGCTGACTGCCCTGGAACGTGCGAGTCAGGCTGGAAGCCAGCTCTGTGCATCCCTTGCGGTGGAGTGGGATGACAGCTGAGGAGGAGCTGAGGGATCCTGTGCCATGCTCGCTTGGTGGAGGTGGCAGCAGATGCTTCACAGCCCAAGGACTCACAGACAGGGAGCACCTGAGGAGGGAGCTCAGTATTTGGGATGTCTGCAGCTTGTAAGGATGGAAACTGAGATAAACGCCTGATCCATGCTGGTGTGCGCGACCTCAAGTTACCAAGGATGCCACGATTTATTCCATCTGCTCTTGCTTCCTGTAGGCTGGTTGGTTGGTTGGCATGAACAGGATCACCTGAAGATTGAAAGGAAACCTGAAAATCCATCAAAAAGCCCTTCAAGGCGGTATGAAATGCTTCAGCAACTCCGCCTCAAGTTTCCACCACGAGCTGATGAGCAGGCAGGCAAGGCACAGAGTTGTCATGCACTGATATCTACACATTAAATTATTCATCTTAATTGGTATCTAAAGCTCTGCAATATTTGTTAATTTTATAAGAGTATTCTTTTTTTTCCTTCATGGAGGGAAACAGCATTGAAATATTAGAAAAGGAAATAAGCAAAAAGATATGTTATGCTCTTTGTTGTAAGAATATTCACTGGAGACACACAAAGTTTTAATGTTAATGTCTCTGCATCACTACTCCCTGCATGCTAAAATAGGTTTGGAAATGCTTGAAAGGTTAAAGCTTTCACAAATGATGAAACCAGACCATTTTGGAGCTATAAATCCTGCTCATCTGGGAGAGTTGTTCTTGTGTAAAACCTCATGTTTTCTTGAGAGACTGAGCTGAATATTTATGCTTAGCACATCAAACACAAGGAAAGCACAGAGGTTCCCTTGTCTGCAGTGGGTATTTAAGAGTTCACTGTTGATAATTAAATCTAGAAATTAAAATTAGTCACTTAACCAAACTGGAGTGCCCAGTTTTTCCTCATTTACCTTTCCAGCATAGCACTGGTGTTGGCTCACTGGCTGTCCTGGAGCAACAAATTACCATTTATGATTTCGTCATGCCCTGGTGGCTCCAGAGGCCCTTTCCTGGTGCAGAAGCTGCCTCAGACAGGTGCACCTCCTGGTCCAGGAGCTGATGAACCAAACCAGGAGACCAAGAGCCCCCGTGTTGGCCAGACCCCCTGGGTGCTGGGCAGGGGGCAAGGCTGACCCACCCACAGGGGCCGGCTCAGGGTGGCACAGCAGCGTGCTGGCAGCTGGGCTGGTTTGCTCACAGGTGAGGCACCTGCACTCACACCAGGACTCCCCTCACACAGGGACACAAATGACCTGGTCCTGAGGAAAGCGAGGCCGAGGAAGGTGAACAGGGGGCCCATGGGTGGGGCTCTGAGCCAACAAGCAAAAGGGGCACCAGAATCCTGAGAGGCGAGTGAGGAGGTGTTTGGGATGGCCTCGGTGCCAGGCGTGGTGAGATACAGCTCCGTGTCTTTGAGGAGCGCGTGGTGGCTCTGGGCCGCTGCTGCAGCACAGCCAGTGGTGATCAGAGAGTGGGGATGGTGGCACTTGGCACAAAAACACCTGCTGGGGCAGCCTGTCGGGGGTAGGGGACACACAGAGGCAGAGGTTCATGCTCGGGGGCTGCAGCAGAGCCCCAGCGCTGCACGCGCAGCTGGCCGGGCAGCAGCAGTGTCCCGGGCCTTGTGCAGCTGCTGCAGCTCCTGTCTGGCCTCTCCTCACACACCAGCCCAAGTCAGGTCAAAAGCCAGCCCAGCAAACAAGGAATCAAACAAGGAGGATCTGGTTCTCAGCTCGGGCTGAAGCACCTGGCAAAGGAAGAAAGGAGCACATGGAGCTCCAAACCCCTCCTGGCACCGAGTGTCGGCAGAGGGCAGGGAGGACACCTGGCAAGTGGTCAAACCTGATCCCCAGCATATCTCTGCAGCCTCAGCTGCACTCGTCCCTCTCCCAGCACCTCGAGCCATGCTCTGCTGCCCCCGAGAAACATCCATACTGCCTTTTACTGCAGGGCAGAGCAGCCATGGCAGTACCCCACAACATTCTCCAGACCCCTCTGCCACTGTCTGCGATGCAATCCCACCTGCCCTGTAATTCACAAGTCCTGGGTTTTGTTTTCCAGGCTAAACCAACCTCAATGCTCACGAAAGCAATTCTGTAGCATCCTGCTCTTGCCAAAATACATTTTGTGGTGTTTTCACTTCTTCTTAAATAAATAGCTTCCCCATGCAGTGAAATAGAATCCAGAGAGAGAAAAAAAGAAGAAAACAAACAAACAAACAAAAAAATCCCATCTTCTCCACAAACACCTCCACCAACCACCAACTATTTGTGGCTCTTCTGACTCCGATAAGCCAGAGGAGGATGAATGGATTTATCGATTTGGTTGTTGCAGGGGGATTTGTAAACATCTTCTTGGCTCAGAGCAGGTTTTCAATGTCTCCCTGGGTCTTACTGTTGCTTTCCAAAACACAAACAAAATAACCAAAGCCTTGGTTTGGAATGTTTAACCTGCCATGTACCACCCTGTCCCTCTGCCAGCTGGGGTGTTCTGACTCACACAGTTTGGGAGGACATGACAGCACAGTTGCCCCTGTTTGGTTCTTCATGTCCTGCCTCTCATTCATCCAAACAGAACACGAGCAGACTATATCCATGAAAAAGCACCTGTACACCAAAATCATCTCAACCTAAACCCAAATGCCTCCTGTCAATACTTCATTCAACCACCAAATTCTGCTGCTGGCTCATCCTGAGCAACTTGTCTTCATTTGAAACAAACAATATTCTGGAACCACATCTCACTCCCGCACTGTAAACCTGGGCGGACAACTTTCAAGTCAAGAGAAATCCAGTGTTGTCACACCAAGATGTAGAATGAAGCCTCACACAACAGCTCTGAACAAGCACAATTCCTTCTCCCGGCAGAAGATGAGTGGAGAAACATTTTCTCTGGAGGAAGGTGAAGGTTTAGCGGTGTGTGGGAAACCCAAACACCTCATCTGCAATGGGATCCCTGCTCAGCCGGAGCTGTCAGACTGCTTCCACCTCCCTTCCAAGATGAGCATCCCAACATCACTAAAAATAGAGACTAGTGGTTAGGTTTCATGCAAATGACAGCTGGAATAAGACATGGTTTAAACATAGAACTTTAGATCTCCCAAGGGAGAGGAAATGGATTGAGAGGAGCCTGTGTCCCCCAGTTAGGGCACCCCTGCAAAGCTGGGCCTTATCCCACGTGTTACTTAATTTTATGGCCTTTATCTTCTGTTCTCACCCAGTCAAAGCAGAGTCTGTCTCCTTCCAGCACCCCACAGGAGCCACCACATGCTGCGTTCTTGCTTTTGTGTGCATTTGTAGGAGTTAAACAATTCATTGCTTAAGTTACTACAATTTTATACCAAAAGACTCTGAGATGAGATGCTGCTTTACTTGAACCATTTGTGTATCATGAAACGGGAGAAACAGGCTCAGCCACCACAGCAGCAGTAGCTGCAGATCCTGGCTGCCCCTGAGCCAGTTCGATATTCCTGTCATGCCATGATTTCCCCAGGGAATCACCCCAGCTCTTGCAGCGTTACGTGAGGCAATGCAGGGCTCAAGCCCAGCCCTGGCCAGGCAGCAGCGTGGAGCTGGTGTAGAGTGAGGTGGAGCCCCAGCTCTGCTCGTGGATACCCCTGACTGCCCCCTGCTCCCTCCAGCCCCTGCAGTTACCATGGACACTGCAGGAGTGTGCGGGCCAGGCCCTGGTGACTGCCCGTCCACTCACAGCAGAGCTGGGATGGTGGGGAGACCCTCGCTGCCTCAGGGCTGCATTCTGCCTGCCCCAGGGGGACCTCTGTCCCCACAAACAGCTGTGAAAAACCAACCAAAGGAAAGGAAAGAAGTCAAGAAAATAACAAATTGCACAAAGTCTGCACGGGAGCACAGGAGAAACCAGTCCAGCTGTGACCTAAGGCCAGGGATGCTCAACTGCACCCGTTAACACAGAGATGTGACCTTGGCCTCTTCCCTGCTCTGGGTCAGAACACCAGAAATGTTCCTCCATGTAATAAGCTCTGCCCACCCTTTTGTGTCTCACTCCTCAGCTCCATCTCCTGAGCCGTGGCCAGCCTGGAGCCAGCTCAGCCTTTCTTCCAAGCTCAGAAAACCATTGCCAGCACCATCCATTTTTTCTCTCTCTGTCCTCCTGCAGAGGATGCTGAGTGGATAAAGACCCGTCTGCTTTTGACCTTGCCAGCTGTGCAAGAGCATGTGGAGTCCTTCTCCCCAGATTTTGAGTCTTTCTTCTCCTCTAACCCCAGCAAGATAAGATTTCACTGAGTTCAACCCATGGACAGAGCCAGGTCCCATGAGCTTATGATGAGGATGTGCTGATGTAATGTCAGGGGGTAGAAATG
The DNA here is from genome assembly GCF_017639235.1 of Corvus kubaryi. Taxonomy (NCBI): domain Eukaryota; kingdom Metazoa; phylum Chordata; class Aves; order Passeriformes; family Corvidae; genus Corvus; species Corvus kubaryi. Next base: position 36,155,678 of record NW_024582054.1, read on the forward strand.
ACAGCTGCAGGGGAGCTGTTTTGATGGGGAGGAAGGCAGCAGCAGAGCTGGTATGAATCACTGCCAATTGCTAGGATATCTAAAATTACACAAAACATCTACACATAGTCTGGAGAATCACAAGCTGAGTACCAGGCAGTTTCCTCCCTGCTGCCAGCAAGTTACAGATGAGCTGATTTGGTTTTATCCTTTCCAAGCAAAATATATTATGATTGCTCTGCCTGGGTTGTCACAGCAAAAGCCTCTCCAGGCTGTGACCACCGGCCTGGGGGCAGGAGACAGAGGTGTCTGTCACAGGGCTCTTCCTCTGCATTCGCTCTGTGTCTTTGGGCCACCCTCATGATTCTCCCTGCTGTGATAAAAATGTCTGTTCTGAGCATTCAAGTGCCTTTTGGAACATGTGTTCCTGGGGTCTAATGCACACAGACTATTCCCTGATCTGGTGAACCCATGAACTGCCCTCACTGGTAAAGAGCACCGTCATACCTGACCAGAAATGCAGATTTTTCATATTGGCATTCACAGCTGTTCCCTGGGCAGTGCTGAACCCATTTGCCAAGGAATTTCAGGTTAGGGTCATAATAATTTGCCCCAGCCTCAGAAACAATTCTGCAGTAACGAAAAACTTTTCCTGGTGTATATTCAGGTTAGTCGAAAGTGTCAATCCCTTCCCACGAACTTGGATAAGGAAGGTAAGTGCCCTAACTCTGTGCTGCTGAACACAGAGGTCACCTCTGCTCCTGGCACAGAGGGAGGCACAGGGCCTTTGCTGGTGTCCCATGTCCCTGACAAGTGCTTTAAGCCCCTGGAGGCCGAGGCTGCCCGGAGGTGGTGCTGGGCAGTGCAATCCCAGCTCTTCTCTCCCCACGGAGAGCGACCCCCAGTGCGGCAGCACCGATCCTTGCTCTGCAAAGGCTTCCCAGGCACTCCTGCGCGTAGAAGCTGGGGATGTTACCAAGTTCACATCTCTCCCAGGGCAGACACACATTCAGCCATTGCCCCTTCATCCCTGGATGGGCACCTGGCTCCCCTTCTCATCCAGAGCTGGCAGCGACTTGCCTCTCCAGCAGCTGTTCAGGAGCCAGTGCAGCACTGAGCCCAAGCTCTCTGCTCTCCCCTGCTTTGCTGAGACATGGAGGGCAGCACCTTTCCTTGACAGGGACCCCACAAAGCACAGCCCCCCAAAGAGCCCAGCACGCTGAAGGGGCGGATGATGCTGCGCTGGTGTGGATGGCAGTACGAGGACCAGCACTGCAGGGACAGGACACATCACCCTCGCCTCCAGCAGCTCTCCCTCAGGGCACAGAGGAGGCAGAGCTGGCCCCTGCCATTCCTTGGAGCTCCCTGTCAGCCCCGCTGCCCACGGCTCCAGCAGCACAGGACACCTCGGTGCTGTCCGTGCGCAGCAGGATGTGGTCAGGCCCAATGACCCCACCCGCCCAAACACGAACCTGCAGCTGGGGACTGAGCAGACAGGGCTGGGTTTGTCAGTCCCACCGGCAGCAGGGACCAAACACCTGCCTAAGTACCCCCATGGTGATCAACAGAGCACAGGGAGGTGATGGAGAATTAACCTCTGGAAAGGTGCTCTGTGTGTGCTTTGCATAACAGACTAAAACCCACCCACAGTATTAGGGTCTAGTAAGACATACCCTGACAGCAATGCTCTGAGGTCTATTAAAAATAGGTCTATGTATCTTGGAGTATGTAAAGGAATAGAAAAAATGCAGGCTGTGACTCTCACGGCTTCACAGTCACACACAGACATCTGTGTCGGAGCCAGCTGGGTTTTACCCCTGTATCTGCACACGGTTACTTCTATGGTTAAAACTTTACAAACCAACATCTTTGATCACAGAATCACCTACTTTGGAAAAGACCTCCAAGACCATCAAGTCAAACCTGTGCCTGATTCCCACCTTGTCCCCAGCCCAGAGCACTGAGTGCCACGTCCAGTCCTTCTTTGGACACCCCCAGGGATAGGAACTCCACCACCTCCCTGGGCAGCCCCTTCAAATGCCTGGAAACCCTTTCCATGAAGAAATTTTTCCTTAACTTTCTTCCTGGTGAAAGAAATGAGGACTCTTCATTAATTTAAAAGCAAATTATTAGATTTTCTGGCATTCACAAATGTTTTCACCACTTTACTGGAAACATTTGAAGAATGAGTTTACAAAAAGAATTTGTAAAAACCACACAGCAGCCTGCAAAACAGCAAGTGGAAGCAGAATATTCCAGGAGCTGGAGGCACCCTCATGACATGCCTGCCCACATCCTTGGGTATTTGGGGGGAAAAGATCTCTTCTAGTCCTTGTACTATAGATTCAAAAACATAAAAGTCACTGAAAAGATTATATGAAGGAAAAAAGAACCTGTTTAATAAAACTGCACCTCTTGCCAAGGAGAAGAAGCACCATTATTTAACATGCAAAATCAATTACACCATGGAAATAGCAAAGCTTCTGACTGCAGTGTTGTTAAAAAGTGTTTTCACATACCATGTGAAGTAGCTGCAAAAGCAGATTGTGAGTTTTTAGAAACATGATTCTTAGCAGATGAAATCTCAGCCAGTAGTAGGCAAGAGCCAAGAAGTAGGAGCATTATCACCATCAACCCTAATTTAGGAAAACATTCTTGAAAAAATTGCTCCAGCCAAATGTGTATAACATTTGGCTCCGACTGAAATCTCACCTAAACCAATATGTCACAGGCAAGGCAGGGTGGAACTAGAGATCTTTAGTCTTAAAACTAGTGAGCTGGAGTTCCTCTCAGGCTGGCAGCCACCCTTAGTGCCTCTAAGGGGATGATGGTGTGAGGTGAGGGATCCGTGGGCCATTCGGGGCTCAGTTCTCTCTCCAGAGCTCTCAGTCAGGCTGAGGGGTCTGGCCCTGGTGTGTCCCTCCAGCCTAAGAAGGGTTCTGCTCTCAAAAGCTCCTGCACTGCTGGAGTCCTCCAGCCCAATTCTGTGTGTCCTGCACCCTAAGAAGTGGCTGCCTTAGCTTGGGCTCTCACTTGGCTCATTCTGGCTTCCAGCTCAAGCTCCAGCTTTGAGAACTTCCAGCAGCTTTCATAGCTCCAGGACAAATTTAGATTTTTTTTTTATGCTTTGCCACATTGCAGAGCAATTAAACATTAAACATCAGCAATATGGCAAAGACAAATCTACAGCTTCTGTCTTGGGGACAGACAGCACTTCCCCACCATTCCAAGATGTTTTGCCATACATGGCTCCTTCCCTGGAAAACAGGTCTCTGCTTCAGGGTCACAGTGAGCAGGTCTGTGGGTTTCTCTCTGGATAATCCCAGAATGCTGGGTATTCCCCTCATCTGAGCACTGGCATTTGGATGCAAGTGGGCCTGATGAAAAACACATGGAGTTTCCCATTCCCTGCAACAGCCTGTGTGCCCACGGGGCTGCTCCGGTCTGCTCACAGCAAGGGAAGCACAGCGTGGTTGTTCTACAGCCAGCATCCATCCACGGGCAGGGAGAGGGGTCAAGTAGGACAAGGCTGACAGGAGGGCAGGGATGGATGGGATATTGGGAAGGAATTCCTGGCTGTGAGGATGGGGATGCTCTGGCACAGGGTGCCCAGAGCAGCTGTGGCTGCCCCTGGATCCCTGGCAGTGTCCCAGGCCAGGTTGGAGCAACCTGGTCTAGTGGAAGGTGTCCTGCATGTGGCAGAGGGGTAGAATGAGAAGAGCTTTAAGGTCCCTTCCAACCCAACCATTCAATCATTCTGTGTTGTACCTGGCTGTGGCAGCTTCTGCAGAAACCTCTCTGCTCTTGTGGCTGCTGAAGGCTTCCCTTGTGCAATGTGCAGAGAAGCACTGGATGAGCCCCAGCGCTGGACAAGCCCCAGCCCACATGCTACTGGGAGAAGCAGAGCCTGGGCAGCCCAGCTCTGCTGCACCACACAGCTCCTGCACACGTCCTGGAAAAGTACAAGATGTTCACTCCAAGTGGTCCTGTTTGAAGGTGATGAGCTGCAGCAACACCTGCACACGAGCCCAAACCTTCGGGCACAATGGTGCATTTCCCAGCCAGGGTATCCCAGCCCTCTCCACTCATTGCCTCCCACACTCTCTGCACTTCCCACAGCTGCTGCTGTTCCTCTATCTGACTTTCAGAAGGATAGACACAAGGATTAACATATCCATGTGGTCAAGTGTAGAGGGATTCCTTGTGGAGCAGGGGCATATGATACACCTGGAAAGATTGGACAACCCAGGGTTGCTGAGGAAAAGCCCCTGAACTGGCCCCTGGCTGCAGGCAAGCCTGGAAAGCACCTGGCTGCAGGCAGCCTTGAAAATCCTTGGCAAAGTTATACACTGATTGGCTCCCCCATGGATTAGAGGCCGTCTAGAGGGACCGGGCATGAATCTTTGCAAAAGTAGATATAAGTTGGCATAGTTAAACAATAGAGGGAGAAAGATGCTCAAATCGTATCGGTGTACGCGTCGTTACTCTGGCCAGCTCTCCAGCCTCAGTCCCTAAAAGTCAAGGCCAAAATTATACAAGGCAATAAAAGCATTTTATGGCACAAAACTGTTTGTGACAATTCGTAATAACAATTATGCATGAGAATCACACACATATGGGGATCAGAGAACTTCAAAACTTCACCTCCACCAAAACCATGCGTTAGTTACGTCAGTCTTTCATGTTTGGTTCTGCCTACCATTTTTGAGAAAAGCTGATTTAAAAATACATCATATCCGTATACCTCAAAATAACTTAAAAATCAGGGCAGGAAGCAGGTTCTAAAGTGTTAATACATAAGGAGCACTTTGTGACATACAATTATCAATTTGTGCAGTGACTGCATAATTAACACGTGGTCTCATCTCATTCTCTTTTAAATGTATTCCCACACTGCCTAGAAGTTGTTGGGTAATGAATTAAACAGTTTGATGTTGATGAATCACAATTTTGCCTATCAATATTAAAATATTGCCAGAGGTATGTTTTCAGTTTGGGTCATGAAAGTTTAAATTGTAATACTGTCAGAAATGCAGCATCCTGTGTTCCCAAGCTTTGCTGCAAAATCAGAGAGTCCAAGTTTTGTTTTCAGATTTTGGGGTTTTGGATTATTTTTATTTGCTTTCTTCCATTGAAGAAATGACAGGAACATAAGGTATCTTGCAAAACTTCAGACTTATCAATAATAGCATCTAAAACAGAGAAATCTAGTTACTTGGGAAACCTCAACTCAAAGCTAGTTTGTTGCTTGGACTACGATTAATGTGGTAAGTGAGACCAGATGGTGAACACTTCGAGAAGCCTCTGCGCTCCAAAGAAGTGTTAATTATCTCCAGAGCTGCAGCAAAAGGATAATGGGGAAGAACAGATCCCAGCCCAGCATCAAAGGGACAAGCAGCAAAGGGTACCTTGGCAAGGGACACAGAGGGCATGGTTAGATGGGATATTGGGAAGGAATTCTTCCCGGGGAGGGTGGGCAGGCCCTGGCATGGGGTGCCCAGAGCAGCTGTGGCTGCCCCTGGATCCCTGGCAGTGCCCAAGGCCAGGCTGGACACTGGGGCTTGGAGCAGCCTGGGACAGTGGAAGGGGGTGGAACAGGAGGGTGTGTAAGGTCACTTTCAAACCAAACCATGATTCTACGAGAAGCACCCCCACTCCAACATGAGGGAGCAGAGCCCTGCACATCTCCCAGCCACGGTCACCTGCAGGGACAGGATCCACAGCACCCGCACATCCCTGTGCTGCCCTGCCATGTGCCGGCCCTGGCTGTCACAGCACCAGCTCTCTCTCTGCTTTATTGCCTAAGAAAGACATTTCTTGCACACTCACAAGTCACACAAGCTCACACAGAGCTTCTGAGGCTCTGTGGATGGTGAAATGCCCAAGTAAAATCAACACGAGGCACAGGGCTGTGGTCAGAGCCCTTGGGAGGGAGGGACAGCAGGCTCAGGCAGCAGCTGGGGAGGAGCAGGGCTGCACTGCAGAGCTCTGGGATAACAAATCTGGGATTGCAGCTGGCTGGACTCAGACCAAGAGCCACATTCAGGATAGGGGAAAAGGCAGAAAATCCATGGAGGCCAGGGAAACTTGCTCCCTAGAGATCTCAGCAGGGCCCAGGCTGCACGGAAGATGGAGGAGTGGGAGTAGCTAATGGTACCTGGGGTGAGAAAAAGATGATGTGGGTGAGCTGAGATTCCCTCCTGATTCCATGGCCACTGAGGGCACAGACCTGGCTGAGGATCGATATTCCACAAGATCAGATCTCCCAAAAGTCTTGTGGATCAGTGCCTCATTTCATGGAATAAAGAAGAAAAAAAAAACCCAGCCAAAAATTTAAAAAGACAAGACAAAGGACATTGAGAGCATCATCACTGCCTCTCTGAGCAGCACTGATGTTGTGTCAGATGGAAACTCCTCAGAGGTACAAAAGGAACAGCCCAAAAGCAAGCCCAAGGTAAAGTAGATTTCAATTCCAGAGCAATGAGATTTTGCTGTTTCACTATGGATTTCCTGTAGGGAAAAAGATATGAAACACAACTGCCTCGTGAGTTACCACAAATAAACCACAGGCAATACACATGAGCTCTGAGGACTCAGCCGCCCTTGGCACCCGTGAGCTCTGGCTGCCGTCGCTCCACGGCACCCCACAGCGACGAAGGGCAGCCTGAGGGGATGCGCAGGTCCAGGGTCAGATATTGATTGCACGTGCAGATCCATCGGGCTGACAGCTCACAACCCACAGGGAACCAGGAAGCTCCTTGCAATGATTTAAGACAGAAAGTGAAGCGTTACTTGGGTTATTTCACAAGCAAAAAGAATAAGTCTTAAAAGCAAGTGTGATGAGAGCTCTGCTGCTTCAGTAATTTCACAGCTGAAAAGGTCACATTGCAGAAAAGCCAGTTCTTTTAAAAACTCCTTCAGAGGTGAGTCTGGAGAGAGTGCCCAAGGAAAGTGGTTGTTAATGTACACTTAACCTCTGCACAGCTGAGAAGGTAATACCTGAGAGCAGCTGCACCACCAGCAGCCTTGAAAAACGTGAATTCAAGTCCACAAAATGTCGCTTAAAACTGGAACAGTCCCATCAGCACCTCTGAGGCTGCAGGATTGGTCCAAAAGCTGTAAAAGGCAAACCTCTCCAGGAAGTCTGGAGAGGGATGTTTTGCAAGGGCAAACAAGTGACAGGACAAGGGGAAGTAGTTCTAAGCTGAAAGAGAGGAGATTTAGATGGGATATTGGGAAGAAATTCTTCCCTGGGAGGGTGGGCAGGCCCTGGCACAGGGCGCCCAGAGCAGCTGTGGCTGCCTCTGGATCCCTGGCAGTGTCCAAGGCCAGGTTGGATGGGATTTGGAGCACTCTGGGATAGTGGAAGTTGTCCCTGCCCATGGCACTGGGTGGAACTAGGTGATCTTTAAGGTCACTTCCAACTCAAACCCTTCTGTGATTCAGAAAAAGGATCTTTGTTTCACAAACTTGGTTCTCTCTCTCCTGCTGTAACACTGGAAGGCAGAGAAAGCTCCCTGCTCCCACATCGCAACATTCAGAGGAGCTGGAGCCCCTCAGCACAAGCACGCGTGGTGTTTTCCACCTGGCTGTGATTCCAGCCACCAGACCAGCCCTGCACGAGGCTCTGGTCACTGCACTTCCACCACGAAAGGAGGAGCTTTTGCGTATAACGAAAACACTTCAGTGTTTTCTTGTTTTTTTTTTCTTGATCTTTCTGGATCAAGAAAAACCAGAGCCCAGGGGCCCTGTCAGCACCGCATGCTGGCCTGGATGACAGCCCGCTCCCCGCCTTGGGAGGGGCTCCAGAGCAGGGGACAGCAGCCCTGGGCGCTGCTGACGGGAGCTGCCTGCAGAGCCACCCTGAGGGGCCGTCCCACCGAGACAGGAGAACACACCGCGGTACCAGGGCAGGGAGAGGCTGATCGAGCCTCCAGCACGGTGCTGTTCCGCAGGGAAACCAACCGAGTCATGCTCCAGCCGCCTCCGAGGCAGAACCATTAAACTGCTGGAATGGGCGCAGTGCAGCGGGAGAGCTGCATCTCCTGCACCGAGGGAGGAAGTGGTGGTGCCTCATTACCCTGGAGATATCTTCAGCATGGGCACCCCATCCCAGGAGTTCTGCTCCGCTAGCAGGGCAGGAGCTTCCCTAAAGCCCTAGATTAAAGATTTCCCACGTAATTTATCACATAAGGAATTTTACCAGTCATGGATGAGTGATGAATGAACAGTTTGTCCCAATGCACATTTCAGCCATCATTCTAAGAAATTGTCAATACTAATGTTATTGATCACTAAACCCAAGGGAAGAGGGGAACACTGAAAACTAAAGAACAGAAAACTAGAGAACAGTTTCCTCTACTGACATTTCATAGAGTCTCACAATCATTAATTTTGGAAAAAAGCCTCCAAGATCACCAAGTCCAACCATCAACATAGCACCACCATCATCTTCACCACCAAACCATGTCCTCAAATTTGAGACCCAACAGCTCTGAACCCCACAGAAGTAACATCCCAGCCATCCATCCAGTCCTGTGTGTGCCATCACACCTGAGTTTGTCAGGTTTCAGTTCTCACTGATTGGCTTTTCTAGACTTTATTTCTGCTGGATTAAAAGAGCTGTTAGAAGCTGTTTGTATTTCTGGCTGCCAGTTCTGCAAACCTCTCCAAGGCTGTGACAACTGAGCCAAGTCTCTTCTTGGGAATAGGGGAACCATATAATAATAGACTTCATATGCCAAACTTAATTTTCAGTGACACCTGTGCAAACAAAATGCCTTTGAAGGCATTGCTAAAATATAATTGACCGGTCACACAAGCAAAAACCACTAGAGATGCAGGAGACAGCTCAGTTTGCTGCTCCCTCAGCGCCAGGGCCGCAGCAGAAAAAAGAAGCTCAGACAGGTTTGTGTCACTTGGACATCAGGATACTCCTCACAGGAAATAAATATCTCTTTAAAATGTCCTTTTAGCATGCAATTCTCTGATCAAGAGGTGATCCACAGCCAACAAGGATGTGGGATTAGCACCTGAAAGTGAGGGTTGCACGAGGATGGTGCAGCAACATCACCCCTCTGCAGAAGCAAGGGAATAGGATCGCATGGAAGGCCCTGCCAGGGCAATTCCCCACAATTCCCACACCCAGTTTGGCCCTGGCAGCTGGCAGACAAACCCCACAGCTCCCAGCGTGCCCCCACTGGGGCTCACAACCCACATGCAGCATCACTCCAGCACACAAGGCATCTTTCCCACACTGATTCCCAGGTACTTAGCCAGGAAAGTGCATCATAGCCAATTATTTTGTGTCTGTGGCTGTGTGAAACACACTGTTTAATTGACAAATTGACCAGAAAAGCAAGCAAGGTACTTGCCCCCTCCCCACACCTCCAAGCGCCAGCTTGAGCTCTCCTGCAGCAGGGAGCGGAGCCTTTGAACAGGCAGTGAAGTGTCACCTGGACCTAGAAGAAATCTTAATTGGATATAAAGAAAAGATTTTGTATATTCAGTGTAAAGGAGACTAAGCCACTTAGAAAAGGATCAGATAAATCCTCTGAAGTGGGTTGGTATCATTTGATCAGCACTCGGTGCCTTGAAACTGAGCAGAGATTTTTCCCCTTTAGTTGGGGAAGGAGATGATCCAGTTAAACCACAGGTTTGGAGCCTATTGTGCCACTGTGTAAGCGGGAGAGCATTATTCCCACGGCAGGAATTACCAGCCTCCTATGCAAAACCCATCCAACAAAGGATTCCTGGAGTTTGGAATCCAAAGCATGGATGCACTGCTGGCCATGAAGGCGGAAGGCCTGGTGTCACCGAGCTCAGGGGCCCCGCTCCCTCCCTTTCCTCACGCAGGATAAAGGAAGAGGAGAAGCACTGCTCTGCCTGTGCAGAAGGGAATGCCCTGCCTGACCTAGAGGCAATTTTTGGTGGACACCATCTGCTCAGGACCCTGACAGTAGATACCACAGAGCATTCCTGCCTTCCAGCCCATCTGCATGGCATGAAACAGCTTTGCCCTGCAGAGCTCAGCCTGTTTATTGATTTACTTTCATATACGCTGAGTTTGCAGCCTGGCAGCTCACAGCAGTGTTTGTTTCAGGAATGCCCTTGATCCCTGCCCAGAGCCAGGCCCTCTCCAGCCCCAGCAGTCAGCTTCCCAGATGGCAAGAGAGTGAGCAGGGCCTTATAAACTCTCATACAAGCACAGGGCATCGCTGCTGTCTCCTGATGTGCTTCATACAGGAACTCAAACCCAGCATCCCTGTGGGAACAACTTGCAGAGCCGTGTTCTGTGCCCGCCACACTTTTCCTCACCATCATCCCTTCGAGGAGCTGCTGGCAGGGCCAGAGCAGCGAGAGGGATCCCAGAGCAAAGCTGAAGTCAGCAGGGCAGCGCTGGTGACATTTCTGTGGTACACAGCCACCCTCCCATGGCCCACAAGACCCTCACACAGACCCCCTGAGCTGCGCCAGAGGCCCTTTATCCATGGGAAAGGCTGCCTGGGGCAGGTTCACAGGGGCTCAGCAGAGATTTCCCACCCAGCCTGTGCACTACCCTGTGCCAAGGTCCCAGTAAATAAGTTAATTTTCCAGAAATGCTCCAGAGTTTATGTGCCTGTGCAGGACAGCTGCTCCCCTGTGCCATTATGGCAACAGATTGATCTGAAGGCTTTTCCAAGAGACAGAGGAAAATGCTTTTTCCTCATACTAACAGCAATGAGACACTGGCACAGGATGTACCAAAGCAATGCCAGGCATCCAAATCAGGTGGAGCCAAGTTAGTTATTACTCTTTAAACAAACTGCAAAATTTCGTATTAATTAAGACAGAACTTCATCTTCAATTTCTGCAAAACAGGTGTCCTGCATGCCAGAGCAAAGACCACGTCTAGAGATGAACAGGGCTGCTCTGGGAGGATGGAGCCCAGGGCTCACCTCTGCACATGGGCACAGAGTAAAGCCGGTGAGAAGTGTCAGCTCTGCAGTCAGAGATTTTTCAGAAAAAACAAAACAGAATTTTGCCCACCCTGAGATGTCAATTTGCCCAGGCTGGGCCAGTGCTCTACTCTGTCAGTGAGTCAAGGTGGACAAAGGGACCTGAGGCTCAAGTAAAGTCCTTTTTGGCTCAGAGGTGAGACCTGCAAGGCACCAGCAGCACCAGAAAAATCCCCACACTAAGGCTTAAGCAGGGTCTTGGCACAGCCAGGGAGCTGCATTTTCTGCCCCTTTTATTTTATTCCGTTCCCCGCCCTGATCATTCAGTAGTCACTCCATGTAAACAGCCCCACCCGCATTCCCAGAGCAGGGGGAACACGGGTTCCCACAGGCCATCCCATAAATTTATTTATCCTCCCTTTTCTTGGGACCAGGGCTCTGCTGTTTCCCTGTGCCATCTCCTGTGCTCTCGACAGGCATGGACAGCACTGATCCGTGTCACTTTGGTGCAATCTGACCACGGGTTTTACATCAATAGGAATGGAAAGTTTTAAAAGATTTGCAAAACATCAGTTCAGTGGCTGTGTCTGCTCCTTATTTGGTCTCTGCTTTGCATTCATTTTCCAATCAAAAAACCTTCCACAAAATCAGGGTAAAACACCCTCAAATGACAAATGACTTTTCTAAGCTCTTAGTCTTACTTAAGTCAATGTAAATCAGATATTGAATGATTATTCATACCCTTAAAATGTGCTGCATTTTAAATCCGTTCTTCACTGAGGTGCCAACAAGAAGGAAAAAAAAGTGCCAGCTCAAGGAGCCGTGCCCCCGGTCCAGCTGTCTCACCAGCCTCTACAAACTTTGGTTTTTGTTTGTTTATTCCATGTGTGTATATAATCACATAAACTTACTTTCCCATGTTTGCAAAATAATCTCAGTGAACGGTGTGTGGATTACAAACCAAAGCTGCTGTGGGCTGAAGAGAATTGTCCTTCCAAGGAATGCTGGGGCCACTCAGCCGGATGGTCCCTATTGAGTTCTCCTGGTCCCCACAGGGCCATGTGGAGTTAGTTACCCACCAAGAGGAGTTAGAAGACAAGCCCCACTCCAGAAGGCAACAGTAATGATAATTCTTACCTCCATTAGCAGCACAATGGAGGAACGCCATATAGCCAACCCTGGATCCGCAATAAGGGTGTCTGGCAGGGTATCGCCACTGAACAGTCACTTTCCCTGCCTAAAAATCCTCATCATTTCAAATAACAGCAGAGTTTTCTCCATAATGAACTCAAGGACAATTAGCTGGAATCATCCAGCGAAACCCAAGATACCTTGGAGGAAGTGTTACGGCTTGCCATAAAAATATATCCACTTAATTTGTTACACTCGAGTCATGTCACGGGCAGAGGCAGCACAGTCCAAGGGGCCGGATTTGCTGCTGCTGCCATTAACGTTTTACCAGCCTCATTGAAACAAGAGCAGCAGTTATTATTGGACCAGTTACAGCAGCACTAACATTTACACGCCAAACTAGCTAACCATTATTTTAAAAGTCACTGAAAGTACAGCTAAAATCTCCCTAGGTGAATTCCCCAGCGTTTCTGGAGGGAGGAGCTTCTGGAGCTGGGGCGCACAGGGACTGCGGGTGCTGGCACCCTTCTGCACTGCGCTTCTCCACATCGCACTTATATTAACTGTGGGGTCACAGAGGGGCCCCACCACTCAGCAGAGCTCCTCGTTAGCACGAGCAAGTCTTTCATTAAAGGAAGTTAAACTACAGCCAAAACGAACTCTGGCAACAGGAGTTTGTTCTGCCCACGCATGGCGGTGGCAGGCACTGCCCCAGTGAAAAGCACTGCCCCAAGCTCAAAGCTGACACTGGGATGAGACCTCCCGACCAGCATGGAGCCCACAGTGCTCTCTAGCAACAGCAAAATTAAATCTAATGAGATATTGGATAGTTCATTTGGTGAGGAAAAATGTCAAAAGCAGCTGAGCCATTATAAAATACTGGAGCAGATGCTCAGGGAGTAGGAGGCACCCAGGAAGCAATGGCCAGAGGTACCAGCTGGCCCAGAGCCATGCCCGCCACCCCTCTCCTGGTTTTGTTGGAAACGGAAGTGACCTGCACGTGGCACTGCTCCCTTGGGACACAGCTCCCTTGGGACACTGCTGAGAACTGCTGGTGAGAGGGCAGATGCCTTCCAGCTCCCCATGGATCTGCTCCTCAGCAGTGAGTGCAGAGGGGCACCGAGCACTGCTGTGCCCAGGCTCCCATTTCTCACCCTGCACATCCCCTGACACAGAGATGGTGAGGCTGGGACAGCACAGAGGAACAAGGATGTCCCTGGGCTGGCAGCATCACAGACACCAGCCAATGCCCTGCCCTCCAGGATTTATCCACCATTAGTGGTGCATAACAATTAAACAACCAGCCAAGCATTGTCGGGTGAGCAACAGGACCTCACACTGCTTCTCCCAGGGCACTCGGTGCTGCAGGGTTGTATCTCACACCTGAGCTCATTGTTGGAATAATTAAGAGTTTCCTTTGGTTTAGAACCTTCAAAATGCAACGTATTCACAGTTTTTGGCCCAACTGTCTTGGCAGAAGCTTTTCAAAGGACACACTCTGTGCAAAACTACTTGTCACATCCCAAGCAAAGCCTCCAGAGCCGCCCAGAGGAACCTGCTCCAATCCCAGCTCTGGCTGCCAGCGTGGCTCTGGGCTACCCACAAATGCAGGGGTAAATTCAAATTTTGTCTTTCATGAAATTCATACTGTCTCGTACCATTGATATCAAAGCAACTGGATGCAAATTTGATACTCAGTACATATTTCCTTATAGAAAACAACTCCAAAGGGATGACTAAATTGCTTCTCATTCCAGCTTGGATTTATGACTTTCTCGAACATCACATGGATGCATTTGCCTGCCTCTTTTTTCACCTTTCCAAGGTCAGGAAACTTCTTTAGCCCAAGTTTATGGGCAAACAGCCAAGAATGCAGCATTTCCAGTGTTTTACAGCAAAACATCCATAACAAACAGCAGGACTGCCCAAAGTGTCTGAGCAGAACTAAAAACAAAATATCGAAGCAATTCATCACAATCTGTTTGCAGCCCAGAATATTTGATCCAAGGCCACGTGAGACTGCAGACCAGTCGATAACCCAGACACACCCTCAGCTCAGCCAGGCGCTGCTTTTGCCACAGCACTGCACCCAAGGATGCACCAGGTGCTCCCTCTGCACTCACCTGCCCTGACACTGGGACCAGGTGGAAACCTGGGATTTATTTCTTGGACTTAAATGCAGCAGTAATGTTTGAAGCTGTGCAGAGCAACAGGTCCAGCAGTCATGGCCTCGCTTCTTCCCTTTATTAGAACATTAGAAATAAACCAGTGACTTCCTCAGAAATGATGAACAACAACTACTGGCAAGTCGGCTCTCACCAGACAGGTTGGATTCCCTGCCCAGGTCTCGCTGCTGATGGATGTCCAGGCAGCAGCACTTCAGTTCCCCTGCCAGGCATCCGCAGAGCCCGTGAGTGACACTAACAGGGCAGGTGACAAATACAGCACCCAGAGTGTTTGGTCTCTCCCATCCATCACCTTTTTTGCCAGGTTTGAGTCTCCTCTCACCAGGAAAGGTGCTAGGGAACACCTCACACCGCTTAGTGGAACCACCAAAGGAAAACCACACATGAAAAAGCATTTCAGAGGTGATTTGTTTTCTTAACACATTTAGATGGGAAAAATATATTTGAAATTGCTTTGGTATTGGCAAGAGCAACATTGGGAAATGTATGAGAATTGAAGAAGTTCCAGCCAGAAAAGGGACAGGAGAAAAAGCAGGTTCTTTAAAAAAAACAAAACCAAAAACAAAACCAAAAAGCCCACACAACAACCCAAAGCAAAATAAAATCAAAACAGCCCCCCAAAAAAACCAAAACAAACACAAACCAACCAAAACACACCAGCACTCTAAGTACACTGCTAAAATACACATTCTTTCACATGCAAATCTTCCTTTTCACTGCTTCATTGATTCTGAATAGGGGTAAAGACAAAAGACGCTAAGATTGAATTTAAAGCAAAGGCAGAGATACTAAATAGAGAAAAGTAAACAACCTTTTTTTTGTGAGGGAGGAAGAAACCAACAACAAATAGATGAGATGAAAATGAGCTGTTTAAGACAATTTCTTTGTTCACATCAAATAGTTACACTCTTGTAGCTATACAAAAGATAATTTGGGAAAGCAGAAGGAAACATCGGGTCCTCCCTCTCCCTTTATTAACTCTTAGGTGTTTTTATTGCTCCGGACACAGACTCACAGCCAGGGGAGAAGGGAAAGGGGTTCCACGTGAAGGGCTGCAGCTGCTCGACAGCAGCTGCTCGTGAGCAGGGCCCCAGGGAGAAGCTGGTCCTGCCCGGGCGCTGCACAGCGGGGCAGCCGCAGGTCTCTGCCCGGAGGTGGCGGATGCTTTCCTCACCGCCACCCTCTGCCTTGGCAAAGGGAAGCACCGCGGCTCCAGGGATGCTCCAAGGCAGTGATCCAGCGTGGTGGGGCCTCGTCCTCACCCTGACACCCCGTGGGATGGGCTGGGCCTCAGCAGGGCACCGGAGGGAACCAAGACCCCCCAAACCCCTCCCATCCGCCCTCCGACACTGGCAGCCCTCCCGTGTTTCTTGGGGCTCCGCTGTGCTCCAGAGCATCCAGCTGTGCACAGCTGGCAAATGAAGTGCTATCACACACACCCAGTGGGATAAAGATAATGAAGATTTAATGTAAAACCGTGTTAAATGTGTTGCAGATTCCCTTCCCCTCCCTTTTTTTTTATCCTCCTTCAAAGCATCAGTACATGCTTGGGAACTGGAAAGGTTTGCCTGGATCAGAGCAGGGCTGGGTTTTATTATTTCACCATGCAAAGATGAAATCCAACAGAAAAATAAAAACCAAAACAAAAAACAAAACAAACAAAAAACCCCAATCAAAGAAGAAAACCCCAAACCATTTCTTACTCCCTCCCTAGTTCCTCTACACAAAAAAATTTACCAACAAGGAAACCTCTGCTCAGCTCTGTTCCATTCCTTTCTTAAATTACATTGAGGTTTCTGATTTTGTTTGAGGAATTGTGGGGGTTTGGGTTTTCCTAAGGCCCCCTCCATCTCAGTCACCTGAGGAGAGGAAGGGCAGAAGAAGGCACGGTCCTGGGGCTGGGGGTTCCCTGCCAGCACAAGGTCCTGACAGAGCTGGACTGCACTTCCCACAGGCTGGAGATATGACAAGCCCGAGATCCTTCTTAAGGCACTGGCCAAGGGGAGAGAAGGAGGGAGCTTGTTAAAAGAGAAATCCTGGGCAGCTCCACTGTGAAGTCTGGTGAGTGATAGCAAATCATCATGACAGAGCACCCGCTCAGCACCCACCCCTGCTGTGGATCCATCCGCCACGGCCGGTGCTGCTGTGAACGGCGATGGGGATTTTATCCTAAGTCACTGACCCTTGCTCCGTGCTACAAATGCACTTTATGTGAAGCAGAAGGAAAATGCCTGAAGAATTGCAAATGCCTTTTGAGCAGATTCCCACAAGACCCTGTTAAGGACAGTTCATTGGCTCTGCAGTTGTTACTGACATCAGAACCAAGTGGGAAGAGAGGCAGAGAAGTCGCTCCTCAGTGGAGTGGGCACATCCCAACCTGGCAGCCACAGCGGGACAGACAGCACAGCGAGCAGAGGTGGCTTCCTGGGCAAGGTTAGCGTGGAGCCACTGTGCCAGCACAGCCCAGTGCAATTCAGCCAGTCCAGAAAAAAATCTCCATTTAGAGGGATAAACCCCAGAGCCCAAGAGCCATCAGTCTGGAGAAGTCCAGCAGCATGGTGACCACAAGTCCAACAGCAGAATGTCACAGGCTGTCCCACGATTGTAACTGAGGTTTAATTGCATTATAAAAGGGGCTCCAGGACCTACATCCAGCCCTTGAAGGGTTTCCTGGGACGATTTCCTTATGCTTGTAGTCACTGTCAGCATCTTCCAAACCAGCCCAAGGTGACATATTGCAACTGGAAAAATGAAACACGGAGGAAAGAGGGTAGCATGTGCCTGGTACACCGAATCATGGAATGGTTTGGGCTGGAGACCTCTGAGGATGCCTGGGCAAGGGGGTCTTGTTTTACTGCTCCATAAGTGTCTCTGTGTGCATCTGTCTTGCACAGAGGAAACTCCCATTCCTTGAGCAGCTGAACTTCCCTCTTCCACACAACGCCACAAAAGGGATTGCTAGTGTGATTTAGGACTCTTTTCCCCTAGATCCCCCTCAAGGAAGCTTTGCAGGTGGTACAGTGGGACAAGAGGCTTCATCCGCGAACTTCCTCCTTCTTCTGTGTGCTGGGCAAAACAGCTGCTTAGAAGGAGCAAAGGCAAGTGCAACGGGATATAAATAGGAGTGAGAGTCCCCCAGTTCATTCAGCTTCCTTCCAAAATTAGAAGACTTCTATTTAGAGGGACGCACTTTCTCTTACCACAGATTGACAGAATCATGGGAAATGTCCTTGGAGCCCCTCACCTAAACAAGTTTTGTGCCATTCCCAGCAGAGGTGTCTGCTCTGGGAGAACCTTCCTGAGTATACAACAGACGCCCGGAGCGAGCAGCCCCATCCCCCACCTCGGCAGGCTCTCCTTCAGGCCACCTGCCCTGCAAACCCACCGTGTGTTTCCCCATCCATCACAGACACCAGGTAGATGCTTCCTTTCCTCTTTAATCACACCCCACATACACACCTCTTTTCTCTAGCACACGTCTGAAGACTATCAGCATATCTGATACCACTCCCTCCTGAAATCTTATTTGTGGTTTATATTTAATGCAAATATTAATTCACTTGCTCCTTACCGAGGGTCTGTCCTTCAGACACACTGGCTGGCACAGCACACAGCTCCAGCCATCGTCAACCCATCCTTCTCCACACCGGAGCCAAGACAATGCCAGTGCAGCTCGCGGCCAGGGGCTTTGTGCCCACTCGGGCCCGCAGCAGCTCAGGACTGGTGTGGGGGTCAGAAATGTCCCTCTGCAGCCCTGCTGCAGCTGCCCACCCGCACTGGCTAGAGCAGCGCGACACGGACCGCAGCAGAGGGGCTGCCGGCCGGGCATCCCGCAGGTGACGGCTCCGCGTCCTGCCGCAGCGGGGACAAACCTCAGCCGAAGCCGTCCCCCCGAGCAGGGTGCGCTTTCCAGCCGAGCTGTCGGCACTCCGGGAGCCCACGCGTCCCTGCGGCACAGAAATACCCGTGCGGGGGCCGAGCCGCACCATCGCTCCTCCCGCGCAGCTTCCGCGGCGCAGAAACAGAGCGGGCCAGGGCTCCGTCTGACGGGGGATACGCAGGGCAGGGGCCAAGGGGCCGAGCCAGCGCTGCGAGGCAGGGAACGCCAGCGCTGCTGCCCCGGCCGGGCCCGGCGCGTCCGCTTCCAGCGCAGCAACCCGAAACCTGCGCACCCTGAGCGCAGGAGCAAAGCCTCCTCTCTCCACCGGCATCGTGGTTTAGATCTTATTTGAGCATCTACATTCAGATCTCTGATCAGTAAAGGCTGGAAAGAAACATATGATCCACCATTAACTCCAGCAACAGGAATTAGAGATAAGTACGTTTTTTACAATGAAGGCAGAGATGCCCTGGCACAGGGTGCTCGGAGAAGCTGTGGGCTCCCCATCCCTGGCAGTGTCCAAGGCCAGGCTGGATGGGGCTTGGAGCACCCTGGGATAGTGGAAGGTGTCCCTGCCATGGCAGGGGGTGGGATGAGATGGGATTAAAGGTCCCTTCCAACCCAAACCCTTCTGTGATTCTATGGACACAACCTTTGCCATCAGCTGCAATTGATGATGAGCCAGAAAGTCCCCTCTGAATCCACCACCCTCCTCCCTGCACAATTCAGGACAGCCTTTGCCTTAGGGAGAGGGGAACAAGTCCCAGGGCCACTGGGAACTTGGACACAGGGCAGGTACTTCCACCACCACAAACCAGGCATGCCGTGTGCCTCTGGCAGTGTCAGTGCACGATTAATAACCTTCCTCTGTGTCCAAATGAGAAACAGAATGAATCCCAGCCCTCCTATATTGCAGGAATTTTTTTAAGCTCAGTTTATTGCAACCTGTCAAGATGCTCTTTGCAATTTGTACCCTGCTGCATCACTCCAAAGCACAACTAGCAGCCTCTCAGCCAAGCTCAACCAGGTATTTGTTCAGTTAATATGAGAGAGTAATGGGCACAGAAAGGACACTTGTGCACCACATTTATCTACTACATCAGCAAAAATACACAAACAGATCTCAGCTCTGTTTAAGAAGCAGTACTGAGGCTCCATAGAGCTCCAGATAGAAGTTTATCCAGCACAAGAAACCATGCAGCATATTTTCAAAGAGCAGTGTTCCCCACTATGCTTCTGCAGCACCATTTTTCACCAGAGACATCTCTTATTGTAGTGTCAGATACAGGCACTGTGTAACGAGTTCAAAACCCCCCAGCACACTGCTGGCCAAGCACTGTGGAGCATCCAGCCAGGACTGTCACTACCCCAAGAGCCACACACTGTTCCCCAGCTGCCCACCCTCTTCTGCTCTTGTGGCATTATTTGGTGACCCCCTGAGCCACGACCTTCAGGTCAGCCCGAGCCCAGGTTTGGATGGGTTACTGTAAGAAGCCTTCTGGGAAAGCTACAACTGACTTTTTTTCTTTCAATAATGGCTTTTATTGTAACTACAAAATAAGTGTTGTCTAAGGGTTTGCCTTCCACCCACCTGCTGTAAGGGGTTTCAACCCTACAAAACCACTGGGCAAATATACTTGACTTTAAATTTTCTCTCATTTCAGTGAACTGCACAACAAAAAGTACACTTGCAGGGAGGATGTCCCCTTGGAGGCTGTTCACACACACACACATCCCCACCTCCCTGTGCAGGCCCACCTGCACATGGCAGACCCGCCCTCCAACACCACCTGCCATCCCTCCCTGACACAGGCAGAACTGCTGCAGGGCCCTCAACACCTGCCCCAAAGGAGAAGCCATCCCAGTCAGGCTCTAGCATTGCAACTTTTCCTTCTTACAACCTGATCTTTCATCCCAGCAAAGCAGGCAGATGTCTCTCACCAGAGTGGGCTCACCTTGCTGTCACTCCTGGACCAGCTTCACCCAGAAAACCAGGTGCAGCCCCTGCTCCCCTCCTGCTTCCCCATTCCCTCCCCAGCCCCAGCTGGGTCAGTGTCACACCAGTGGCTGATGGGCTGTTCTGTGGTGGGACAGCTGGTTCCCATCGCCCTCATCTCTCCTGCTGCAGTAGGCATCGCTCCTTGGCTGGCACCGGGCACCGTCGCCCTGGACATGGCACAGGCAGCGTGAAACACTTGGAGAGAAGAGAGAGGCCTGTTTGGTCCCTGGCAGATAACTCCAGTGCCACTTCAGCTTGCCCTGGCAGGGGTCAGTTCCCAAAGGCAGTGCCATCCCCTCCTCTGCAGGGGTTTGGGTGAACCCCCATTCCCTTGCTCCATGCTGAATCCCGGAAACATGGAATTGCCTGGGTGGGACCCCCCAGGGGGCTCTGCTCTGGTCCCTGCTCAAAGCCGGGCCAGCCCTGGGCTCAGACCAGGTTACTCAGGGCTTTACCCCCTTGGCTCTCACAAACCTCCATGGACAGAGGTGCCACACACTGTCCTCCCTGCTTCCCTGCTTGGGGGGAGGCTTCTCCCAACATCGAGCCTGAGCCATTTGGCCAGCAGCTGGAGAGGCATCAGGACCAGAATCCTACTCCTCCCCTGCCTCTTCAGGAATCGTGGCACAAAATGCTGACACAAGAAACTCCTCATCTCTCTAATGTTCAGGGAAGGTTCTGGCCCAACAGCAAATTACTCACATTCATCCTCCAAGACAGTGACAGAACCTCAGCCCAGGTACAGATTAGACTCCACCTATTTCAAATTTCAGTAGGGTTTTAGGACTTTAAGGGTCAGAAAATTTTTTAGGGATGAACACTCCTAAATAATGAAGATGAATATTCGGCCACTTCAAATGAATGAGTGTTTAGGAGCAGTGTAATTACTGCCCCTCGGCAGCATGAGCACAGACATGGTGGTGCCTACTGCAGCCTGAAATCATTCTGGAGGACGATGCTATTTCCAGCACAACTGGAAAAAGGGATTGCTGTCATTAAGCAGAGGCAGTGTGGTGACATCCTCCTTATCTCACCCATCTTTTCCTGCCTGGTAGCCAGGGAAAGTCTCTTTTAGGAGACTCACAACAGCATCCTATGGTGTGTGCCAAGGCTGAACCAGCCCAGCTCCTATCCTGTGTACACGAGAGAATTTATGGAAAAAAATTACAGGAAACCGGGATCCCTTAAAGGGTGGCCCACCATCAAATATTTTTTCCCACTGGCCTCAAAACTCCTCCCGTGTCTCTGCCAGGGGACACCTGGGGGCTGCTCACTTGCCTCTGTTTGGGCATGTCCTTGGCAGCCTCGGGGACTCTGAGAGGGGAGAGCTCCCAGCCCAGACCCCGAGCCTGCGGTCACACAGTGAGACGGCTCCAAGGAAGGCACTGCCAGGGTGTCTGCAGCTTCCATTAGGTGCTGGGGCCACTTCTCCCGGAGTGTGCTGTTGCCCGCTGAGCAGGACGTGCCCAACTGAGCAGCTTTCCCAGCCCCTGAGTTCCCCCTTAGTGCCCTGCAATGAGCTTGCCCTTGGCTGCCATCTCTGTCAGATTTCTATGAAAATGCCTCTGGAAATCCCGGCTTGCAGCAAACACAGCTCCCACATGACCACATCCCCTGCCCAGCTGGCAACACCCCAGAGGAGCCGCCTCTGTGCTGCCCCAAGACCTGGACATCCTGAGCAACTGGGATTGCTGCCTGGAAATGCTACCATGGTTTCATAATGTTTCCATGAGATTATAAGCACACAAAAAAACCCCAAACAACCAAACAAAAACCCAAATGAAAAAGACCAAGGAAGTTGTCAGCACTATCTGCTAATTTTGAGTGTTGTTTGCATCAAACAAGGAAAGGGAGATTTACATGCCCACTGCAAATCCAGCCCCATCTGGAGTTCCTTCTTCCCAGAGTGATGTTCATCAATCTGCTCTGGAGTGTCATTTGTCTCTGAACAGAAAGTTTTTCTTTAATTAATTTTCCCCTACTGAAAAAAGAAGAAAACAGAACCAACAAAACCAGAACTAGACCATGGTGAATCTGTGTATTTCTGTGAAAACAAGGTTTAATCTGAAAATTCCCAACTCGCTGTCTCTGGTGCCTTGCAGGACTGCAAGAGCCAAGCACATGGTGCAGTGAGGAATGCTGGTGGGCTGGAATGTCCAGGCTTTTCTGACTGAGGATGCCCTGGAACAGCACAAGACATAACTCATCACACCACCATCATCTGGTCACCCCACAGACCCTGTGAGCCGTGTGTCAGGTTGTCCGAGTCCCCAGGAGGCTGCTGGGATCCCCTGGACCCCTGCCCACCATCCTCAGTGCATACAGACACATTTCCCAGCCTTTGTTAATCTGGTAAGAGAAGCAATCCCCATAATAATCCACTCAGTCCTGTGATGAGCACCAGTGGTGAGTCAGTGACCACTGAGCAGGGTCAGGCCCATGGGGCCACTTGTGAAGAAGCCCCTGAAGCACCACAGTGCCCACCTGGCAAGGAGCCCACCCACGGCCAGGGCTGGCATGGGACACTGGTGCGGCACCCACGGGGAGAAAAGGAAGTGCTGTTTCTGGGCCAGAATTCCCTTCAGCTTTAGCAACTGAGATGATTTGCATGATTCTTCAGTAAGTTCTGGATCTCATAATAGGTCACTTTTACCCAACAAGAGGATCACTCACGGCACCAGACAAGCAAGCACACTCTACTTCATGGACTTTAACGATTTTTTTTCCCAAATCTGACTCACAACTGCAGTGAATTTTGCCCCCTGAAAGCTGTATTTCCAATTAACATCAAACGGAGAGGTGGAACTTAGCTTGACAATTAATTAAAAAGATACAGAAAGGAATCAGCACTCTGCTCTGTGCATGGAAGCCTGAAATTGAATGAGGGGAATAACATGATAGTAATGTGGAATGAAATCCTGAGCATGGATGTGGTCTGTGCAGCTGGAACTTGGAGCATGTTGGTGTAACAAGGGTTTTGGCAGCAGCACAGATAATGCAGGATGCTTGAAGGAAGCTGCAGCCTCTGTTATTCCTGTACCTCACACATCTGGGTCATGTGTTTGCTCTGCCCAGCTGCTTTGCAGACCTCAGTGTCACCTGCTTGCTCCAAGAAAGGTCAGTTGTCCTGAATTCCACCAGGGGAGTCACTCCAGTCTGCAGTGCAAGAGGGGATGGGTCTTTGGACTCAACGTCCACTGAACATTTTATTGAAGAGTAGTTTATCTGGGGCTCAGTCTCTTCCAGAATTTAAACCCCTGCTGCACTGCACAGCAAGGAAAGGGAAGAGCAGTATGTGCTGTTGCTATAATCCACATGAAATCCAGGCTGTGTGCAGCACCAGGATCACTGCTCAGGCTTCGTGAGAAAAAGAGCGATGATCCAGCTCCTGATCAGAGCCCATGGCTCTTCCCCTTGAAGTCACCACCCGGCATGGCATTCCATGCACTGGATGGATCATGGGCCATCTGCCCCAGGGTCTGTGCAGCCAGAGCAGTACTCAATTTTTCACACAGGCACAAGCCTTGGGTGCCAACTTGGGGTCTCCTTGCCAATGTCATGGGGTGGATCCTGTCTCTGCAGCATCAGAAGAGGAAGCATAGGAGGGGACCTGATGGGTGAGGCTCCTGGCTCAGCTCAGCCTCTCCTCCAGGGACTGTTGTGTCCTGGGGAGATATTGATGTCTCTGCTGGTACAGACAAGCCACGGGCAAGTCACTTAGCCAGCTGCCCAGACTGAGGTCCATCATCAGCACAGCAGGACAGGGGCCAGCAGTGGGACCAGCCTCCACCAGGAGCAGTGGGCCCAGGAGACCCCCACCTGGGCAGGCTCAGTCCTGGTGACAAGACACACTTACCAGAGCTGTGATCTGTTCTCCTGAAGTTATGTTAAGGCTGGCTGATTCACTGTGGTTCTGAAGAAGCTCTAATTTTATCTGTGAGCCAGATGGAATGCTGACAAGGGAAAAAAGAAAAAGAAAAAAAATCCAAAAAATCCCTTTGGTCTTGTTAGAACAGCAAGGTGAGGCTGTGCGGACTGAAGGACTGGGGCAGCATGAGAGAGAACAGTCCCAGGCCGGTCCTCAGCTGTCTCCCCACCCTAGGCCATGCTGTTAGGGCTGACACTGCACCAGAGCTCCTGGCACACTGTGCCCAGCACTTTGCCCGCTCCATGGCACCCCTGGCACATGGGGCTGGAGCAGCCTGCAGTGCTGTCACCCACCACAGCCCAGGCTGCCCTCCTGCCACAGGGAAGGGGGCTCTGTGGGGCAGCACCCTGCTGCCCCAGGGCTTTCCCGCAAGGGCAGACAGGGCTCCCTCTGCCCAAAGCCCATGTCATTGCCCAGCACCACGGGGCAAAGCCAGGCATCTCTCTGGCGGCATGGCTGCCTGACCCAGCCGGTCACCCTGGGCCAGTGGCACCAAGAGCCCCAAGCTGGGCCTGCAGCCAGGCACAGCTCACTGCTCCCACTCAGACACACAGGAATCGCTCACTGCAGTGCCCGGCCCCACCTCGCACAGCTCGGCTGAGCACATGGACCCCGGGCAGCATGGGGTCCTTTCTGTGGGCACAGACCCCAGGCAGCATGGGGCCTCTCCATGGGCATGGGCCCCAGGCAGCACAGAGCCTCTCTGGATCAACCAATCTGCCAGGCACAACCCCCTGGATCAACCAACATGCCCATGCCATTGTAGTAAAACATTTATTTGTTCAGGTGATTGAAGCTACCATGTTTACAGCTCGTTACCTCACCACTGGCGACATGGAACATGACCTGGGACTGCAGCTGTTGCCACCAGATTTTTCATCATAATTTCTAGTTATAAAAACCTTGGACACCAGAAAAAAACAGGTATTTTAGACTTAAAGTGGCAGATGGGAGATGGGCAGCCTGTGAGGGGGGAAGACAGTTTATCAAGGCAGCCGACCTTGACGGCCACGTGGCCTCGGCTGCAGCTTCAAGTAAAGGTTTCGGTGGGGTGAGTGCGGTGCGACACGTCAATCCTCGGAGAGTTGGAACCGTATTGTTTTCTGCCGAGTAAGAACATCGGTGGCAGCGTTTTCGGGGAGTGGAGAAGGGCTGGTGTCCTGCAGAGAGGCCCCGGCTTCTGCGCAAAGAGACAGAACAGAGACGGTGAGGGGACGAGGAGCAGAGCAGCCCTTCCCATGGCCAAAGCCACGCTGATGTGGGACCACACCAAGAGCCCCAGGAGCTGCCATGGGGCCAGTCTGGGCATGGCTCCCACTGACAGTCCCGGGCACGGCTGCACAGCCAGCTGGGCACTGCACCAAGGGTCCCAGAAGCTGCCACAGAGCCAGCCCAGGCAGGAAGCAGCAGCAGAGCCTACCCTCGGCCCTGGCACCCACTGTCTCGGTGCCATGTGCACTGCAGGGGCTGGGGCGCAGCAGCAGAGCGTGGCAGCTAACGGGAGACTGGGCTAATGGGAGACTGGGCTAGCAGCACCCGATGTCCCCCACCCATACCTCTGCCACAAGCCTTGTCACCATCAGGGAGGGCAGGCGCAGCACTACTGCTGCTGCTGCTGCTTCAGGGAAAATCCAACTAACAAGACAACCCCCAAAACCCCCAACAGAACCAGCAAAGCTCATTGTTCCAGAACCAGAGACTTCTCCATTTTCCAGATACGCTTCTGCCCTTGCATAGGCCAAGCCTTTGCCCATGGCAGGGACTCCAACTCCACACACTGCCAGGGGTTCACACAGAGCTGAGGACACCAGAGCAGAGCAGCAGATGGGCACAGACACAGCACTCGCCTTCCCCTGAGGTTTGCACGCACGAGGAAAGGCCGCTGCAGCGAGGATGTGCCATGTGTCATTGTCCTGCCCCAAGCCCCCACATCAACCCCAGGGCACAGGGACAGCCCACGGGGCAGTTGTTCCACCGCCTCGCCTGGTCCCACTGCACCGGCCTCTCCTGCCAGCCAGTACAGCCCCACTTACCTCGGGGAGAGCAGACGTGCCGCTGCCATATGCAAATACCAATCAGGCACCACTTTAAACTCATCTTTGGGTTGCTGTGGGTTACAGCCCCCAGACTACAGATTGGCCACGGGGAGCCCAGGCTTAGGCCAGGTGGGGGTCCCTGTGTGCCTACCGAGGGGACTGGGCTCCAACCCTGACTGCTCTTCCTCATTCCCTCTCCCAGTGGGAATTTCCCCTGCAGAGGAGATGGCACAGCTTGCACACAGCACTGCAGGTGCCTCGAGAGCAGCAACCTGGCAGTGCAGGAGGAAAACCAGCTCAGACCAAGTCAGGCACACCAGCCTGGGCTCACTGTTCCTGAGCCAGATGCTTCTAAAGTGCAGTTCTTGAAACGACACAGCACCACAAAACCTGGAGCTTATTCTGTTCATTTTAATACAAACACAGTCCCTGATGTGGGGTCTGCAGCCAGCCATGTGCCACATTTGCTCCTTCCTTTTCAAGTTTCCTTCCTTCAAAGCCAAGCTTCCCTTTCTCTCCAGCAGCAGCCTTGACATTGGCTCTTGCAAATAAATCTACTGCATTAGAAGTCCACAGTCACCAAAACCAGTGTGATTCCCCTTTTGCTGGGCTGCGTTACTGGTGTGGGGTGTAGGCGCTGTAGCGGGCACTGCTGCTGCCCCACGCCCGGCACAGCCCTGTTCCACGGGCTCTGTGCCGCTGTGACAGCCAGACCTCAGCCACTCTCCAGACCTCAGCCACTCACCAGAGACACTCAGCACTGGGCACAGGTGTTCCTATTCACAGAGCTGGTTTTCCTGGCACTCCGTGCCCGCTGCCGTGCGCCTGCCCGCAGCCAGCAGCGAAGGGTGGACAAGCTGCTGCTGAATAGGTAGGCTGGCACCAGCCAGACCCCTCTGCCGTGCCTGATGCCCACAGGGACAATTCCACAGTCACATGGGGTGCAGCACCACACAACCAGTGGCCGAGGACTTGGAGCTTGGCCTGCGGGGAGCCCCAGCTGGGCTGAGGGGCCATGGTGGGTGACCACCCCAGCACGGCGTGATCTGGCAGCACAGGCTCTGCCCCAGGCCCAGCACCCCAACACACAGCCAGGCACATAGGGACGCATTTGCAAAGGGGAAATGGGAGAACCACGTTATTTGTAAGCAGGACTCTGCAGACTGGTCACAGTTTGCTGCTTTTAAACCAGAACTCTGACCAACATTAGAATTACTGCCAGGAGAAGGCACCGTGCAACTGGGTGGATGCTGTTAGAGTGGCTTTTGGGCAGTGATGCTGCACTCCGAGTGGGCAGCAGCACCATGGAACAGGGAGGTGAATGTTCCTGAGCGATCACAGTGCTGACACGTGTGGCCACTCTGCAAGTGGTACTGCTCAGGCTCCAGTACCACAAAGCTCCAGTATCGCTGAGGCTCTGTTTCCCCTTGGTTGATGGGAAGAGAAGTGATCCTGGTAGTAGCTGTAGCCATTACTCCTGGTTTGAAGCCATTCCCAGGGAAGCAGCGTGCCCATCTCTGTGCTGGGTGCCCACCACGGCTTCGGGCACAGTCTCGCCATGGCACAGGAAGGGCCCAACTGCACTTTCTAGAGGGCACACACAGCTGCACAGGACTGCCCACCCACCACAGCTCAGTGTCACTCCACTGGTCTGGGATGCTCCCAGAGCAATGCCCAGCAGGGCTGTCATGGTCCCCAGGAGGCAGGAGCATCCCTGTGCCGCTGGCACCAAGCCTCCAGCAGCTCTGCCACCAGCAGGGAGGAGACCACCTCGAGCCAGTGCCTCGGCAGGAGCTCTCAGGCAGGTGGTACATCCCAGTGGTGCCGGGCCCTTCCCAGCCAGAGCAGCAGGTGCCCAGGAGCTGTGTCCCCTCTCCCATGCACAGGACATACGGCTGTGCTTCGCAGCTCCCTCTCCATGGCTGCAGGGCCACGTGGGCACAAGGGGAGGGCTGGCAAATGCATGGGGACACGCTGCAGAAATAAAGCCACGATGGCACCAGAGCGAAGCAGCACCATGTATTGATGGTAAGGACATGCCTGGACACAGCAGGAAGGCAGCACAGACACAAGAGACACAACACAACAGCCAGCTCCTCCACCCAGGCACAGCCACACCGGCCTCTAACAGAGCACCATCTCCAGAGAAGGCCTGTGTGTTCCAGCCATTTCCGTAAGAGCAAAGAACTTTCTGAAGTAGTTTCTCCTCCTCCACCAGTGCCTGTGAACAAAGACCCTCTCATGGCTAAAGTCTCAGGTAATCTATATCTGAGCAGGAGCACACAGAGCCTAGCTGCAGACAGGTGATGCCTGAGGAGCAGGGAGGCACCTTGGGCTCATGTCCCTGCAGACCCCTCTACAGCTGAGGGTGATGCTGGGGTCACAGCACATCACACCCCCCATTCCATCACCTCCTATGGTGAGGAGTTATCCCAATTTGGGGGAAATAACCTCATGTTATTCTGATCCAGGAGCATCTCAGCATTTTTTCTGTCTCACACTGTTGGCAACCTATGGTTTTGCAGAACAGAAAGGACAGAGAATTTCCTCCTCCATGAGGCCTCCCATACTTTGAATCAAGCCTAAATAAAACAAAATGTCCCACTGCACAGTTATTCCAGTGGGAACAGATGATTCCATGCCCAGGGCGTTCCCAAGGGGTGATCCTCTCAGCCTGGGAGAGAAGCTAGCACGAGAGGAACCCCCGGCTGCCCAGATCCCCATTCCTGCACTACCAGCAGAGAATCAAACCAAACACAGGGCCATATGGTCCCTGTATGCTGCTTGACACAAAGGCACCATGGACAGCACATCAGCTGCAGTGCTTAGAAAATTATTCCTTTGAGTGAAAAATTACAAATATAAAAATAAACTTCCCTAAACCACAAGACACCATTAGTATTTTAGCACTTTCACAAAACATCGCACAGATTTAGGTCCAGTTTTAGACAACATATAAAAGCATTTTCATTTGATGTTTTTAAAATTCATGATTAAACGCAACCGCTCCACAACAAACCTCTGACACTCTCCCTCTACCCCAGCGTGGGGGGAAAGGTGCCTCTGCCAGCACAGTCCCTCACTGGGGCTCAGACCTTCACGTTTGACCCACACTGGGCAAAGCCCTTGCCATCAGACTGCCACACCCTGGACAGACCACCCCTGTCCTTGACAGCACAGTATTTAAGAGCTCCCTTCTGTTCATGCAGTGCTCATGGGTTGCCAGAGCAATCCGAGGAGGGATTTATTGTATTTTTTTAAACTTTTCCAGCAGGAAGTGGGTTTTCTCATTTTGAGGCTTTGTTTCCTATTTGGTCTCTGCATTTCCTGAGGGAAGCAAAAAGGGTTTCTAAAAAAGAAGCAGCCTCTTCCTTTTAGGTCCTTTACACCGCCCTCATTGACTTTGTTCTTCCATGACAGGCAGTAAAATCACCCTGAGCAACCCACAATGGCCAAGCGCATCAGCCCTGCGCTGCAGAGTCCCGGAGACAGAGATGGGGTGCCAGGGGCCGTTCCCCACCATGAATGTTCCCCCACAACTGCCCTGGGGCCGGCTGCTGCCCTCGTTAGAGCCAGGCTGTCCTCAGGCACCTGCCTTAGTTATGGTGCCCCGAAGAACAAGCACACAGGGTATAAAATCTAACTGTTCTCTCACTTTTATGGCCACAAAGCCCATCTTAAACCTATTATTTGGCATCTGAGAATGCACAATGCACAAATGTTCAGAGTTAAGCCGTCTCTAATTTGAACATGATGACCATATGAGTTTAATTAATATTAACTGCAGGCTTCCCTTTACAGTGAGCAGAGCAGCTGCCATCCACACAACATGGAATTTGCACCTGCTGTCCCCTACTGCTGTGGGGTTCTGTCCCTACAGAGTGGCCCAAAATCACTCTATCCCACAGGCACTGCAATTAAGAGCAGCTTAAAGGCAAGACCACCATCTTCCAGGCCCTTCACCGTGCTCAGGGACTGAAAAGAACTGGATTCAAACCATAAAGTTTAGAGGAAATATACCCCAAAAGTCTAGGACAGCAGCAGACGACCATCATCACTGACCAGCCAGCACCGAGGCGCCGAATGGCCGCGTCCCTGCTGGCCGCAGCCCTGCCTGCACGCCTGGCCGCCTGCCGGCCCGCTCGCTGCCCTTGCGCAGCTCTGCCCTGCACCCCGAGGCGCCCAGGCCTGCTCCCTCCCCGAAGGCTGCAGGACGGGACGATGCCTGCGCCGCGGGATGTGGCTGCTCTGGGGCTGTGGGCCAGGCACCTTCTCAGAGAGAACCGGTGTGGGATCCCACTGCTTCACCAGGGCCCAGCCCCAGCCAGCCGGACCCAGCACACGGGAATGGACCCCTCACCCTGGTACCTCCTTGTCCTCCTCCCAGCCCCACGGTGGGAGCTGTAGAGCACCAAGGCCCGGCTCCGGCAGGGCAGTCACCGCGAGGCTGGCTGGCGTACCGAGTGAATATTTTATTTTACACAACATAACAACACAGCGTTGTTGCTCCTGTACAGCATCTGCCTAAAAACAAAGGCAACACCATTGTCACGGAAAAGAAATATACAGTCTGACCGGTTTAAAAAATATCATTTTACTGATTGATCCAGAAGTGGTTATTTGTTAGCTTGGAGGAAATTGCATTTCCTTTATAAAAGGCTTTTTCTGTGAAAACTCTCTCTTTTGTTTTCTGCTACTGCAGAACCAGGAAGCCAGTCCTAGAGCAGGGAAGGCACTGGTGCTGTTTCGTGCTTTTTTTCGCCCCTTAATCTTTTTTTCCTTTTTTTTTTTTTTTTTTTTTAATCTCTGAATGTTGCCTTCGGTTTTGATATTAAACAAAACCAAACGAAAACTAAATGAACCCCTGTGTGCACTGGGTGGCTTATACAGAACCCCGCATGAACAACCCATTAATCAGCGAGACAGCAGTGGACTTCCAAATCCAATTCCCTGGGAAAGGGAGTTTCACACAACGTTTGGTGTTTTGTTTTTAGTTAAAATAAAAATTAAAAAAAAAAAAAGAAAAAAGAAAAAAAAGCAGGTCACACAGTGCTTTCCAATATCCACTCAGAACTGGAGAAAGTTGCTTTTCCACTATCCGCACCGGCGCTGTCTGCCTGGACTAGCATCCCGTTCATGGACATGCTCCGTTTGGAGCGCAGTCCGCCGGCGCCGGCGCCGCGGGGCTCCAGCAGCTCGCCGCCCAGCGACCGCCGGCGCTTGGCTCGGGACACGTCGGCCGGCAGAGTGAGGAACTTACTTGGCTTTGATTGTGCTCTTTTGTATGTGTGGGCCGCGGGGGCTGCGTCAGGGGGGCGGCTTGCTAACTGCAGGGTCGTGGAGTTATTTCTGTTCGAGTTTTGGGGCTCGGTGCTGCCGCCAGCCTCACCCTGCAGCTCGCTGCCGGGCTTTGGCCCCGACTTTCGCTTCTGCTTCTGCGAGAGGGAAGTGCTGGAAGTCCAGGCAGGAGGCAAAGCGGAGGTAGTGGTGGCTGAGTCCTGGCTGGAGCCGGTGTCCGGTGACTGCGTCACACCGTCGCTGGCAGCCTTGCAGCACTGGATGCCCTCCTCGTGCCCGAGAGCCTGCTTGGACATGGACTGCGACAGCACCCCGCTGCAGCCCTGGATCTGAGCCCCGTTCGTCTGCGAGTACACGTTGCTGACCTTGGTGGCCTTTTGCTGCCCATTGTTGTTACACACCTTGTAGCGGATCATGAGGATGATGATGAACACTAGCACAGACGCCACGATGATCCCACCAATGATGATAATCATGGTCCCACCCAGGAACTGGGACTGCATGAAGTGGCAGCGCACGTAATCCTGCTCGGTGGTGAACTGTGTGCAGCCCACAACTCTGGTGGCCGTCAGCGAGGTGATGCCATCATCGTAGATGGCCAGGACGCACAGGTCGTACATCGTCCCCGCAGCCAGGTTATTGACCAGAAAGGTTTTGCTTGTGGGAGGTACCATTCTGAGGGAGAAGGAAATCAGTGTGAATGAACCCGGCGGACACACCGGCACCTTCCCACCCTGTGGGGCAGCCCAGGCCATGCTGGGCACCACCACAGCTTGGCTGTCCTGCTTGTGCCGGAGCCCCTCTGCGGCTGATCTCCGCCCCCCCCAGCAGCTCCCACCTAGCCTTTGATGTAGCAGCAGTCACTGCCAAGACCCCTGGCATGGCTCAGCATGGCAGAGCCCCCATTAGAACAACCACGTCAAAAACATGGAATCACAGGATCACAGAATGGCTTGGGTTGGAAGCAACATTTAGTCCACCCTCCTGCCATGGGCAGGAACACCTTCCGCTAGACAAGGTTGCTCCAAGCCCTGTCCAGCCTGGCCTTGAACACATCCATGGATGGGGCACCCACAACTTAGGAACCTGTGCCAGGGTCTCACTGTCTTCACAGGGAAGAAGTTTTTCCCAATATCTGATCTATATCTACCCTCTTTCAGTTTAAACCAGCACCCCTTGTCCTATTAATGGATAAAGAAATTCACAGAAGAAATGACCAAGCAAAGCCCGTGCTGAAGGGTGAAACAGCTACACCTGGCAGCACAGAGCCCCCGTGCACCTCCCCAGCATGGGCACAGCCAGAAAGCGCTGTGAGGAACATGGTCACAGACTCTGTCCTCCCTGTGCTTCCATAAAGCCGAGCACATTAGGATCCATTTAATCCATCTACCTTCACAACCTTTCTCAGATGAGTTCAGAGGATTAGAAGTCCATTTGGATTATCTAAAAATAACATTGTTCAAAGTAATTTTCCCATTTGCAAGTAGAAAATGGCACGAGTCCTTCCTGAGGCTCCCACCATGAGCTGCCGGGGCCAGGCTCCGCTCAGCCGGCACAGCATAGCACAGGAACTGCAGCAGAGGGGCTGCCCAGGCCAGGGGCCACACGGCAGCACGGAGCACCCAGCATGGTCCCACATGGGCAGGCTGGGGCTGCCTTACCTGTAAACAAGGGAGTCATCGTAAGTACCATTGTACTGGATTTGAAACATACGTATCCCAGGTATATTCCTCTGAAAATTGAATTTCAGCAGAGCCGTGGAGGACGTCGCTTCCGCAACGACCACCTTCTTATCCTGGCTGACTTTAGTATCCCCGTTGCTACTGCTCGCATTGGAGCCCGACTTGGTGGATGTGGAGATATCTGAGGAGCCTGGATCAGGCTCATGGATGTGGTTTGTGCTGTTCAGCAAGTGGGGGAGTTTGATGATGTGCAGGTCCACTGTCTGCGTGGCCTCCCCTGCTGGGTTGGAAGCAATGCAGGTGAAGGAGCCCGTGTCCTTCACCGTCGTGATAAGGATGTCGAGCGTCCCGTTGTCGTACACCGTGGACCTGGTAGCATTGGAAATCAGTTTGCCCTCAGGTGAAATCCAATGGATTGCTGGCTCGGGGTCACCCCGGGCCTTGCAGCGCAGGGCTGCCCGCTGCCCCTCCAGCACCCGCAGCTCGTGGGTGTGCCGGGTGATGAGCGGGGGCTCGCAGAGGAACTCCTCCTCAGGGATTGACCAGAAGTACCGGCCAGACAGGAGCGTAGGAGAGGCACAGGTCTCCAGGTCGTCCTCCCTGGAAAGGCGCCTCAGCCACAAAAGCTCACAGTTGCAATGCAAGGGGTTCCCACCAAAGCTCAGCGCAAATGTTGAGGGGCTGATAATTCCTGAGGTTGCCAGCACCTGAGCGCGCTGGAAGAGTGGATCAGGCGGTAGCTTCTGCAGTTTGTTGGATGTGACGTCCAGCCTGGTCATCTTGTGGAGGTGGGAGAAGGTCCCCTTAGGAATATGGTCAATCATGTTGTGGTCTAGACTGAGAGTGTGCAAACTGACCATTTTCTCCACGGCATCCCAAGGGATGGTTTCCAGATTGTTGTAAGACAAATCCAATTCCTCGAGAGCTAAAACATCATCAAAAGCTGTGGAAGAAATTAAAGTCAGCTGATTATTGTTCAGTATCAAGTGGTGGAGATTGGAGAGCCCACTGAACATGTCATTAGTGATCTTAGTCAATCGGTTGCTGTTCAAATGCAGAGCCCGCAAATTGCGCAGGTCGGCAAATGCGTGAGGTGTGATAAAACTGATTGTATTCCGGGACAGCGTCAAGTCCACCAGGCTGGTCATGTTGGCAAAGTCTTTCCTTTTAATGTTTGTAACAAAGTTGTCTGCCAGCCGCAGCTCCACGGTCCTCCTGTCAATGTTGGGAGGAACAAACAAGAGCCCTTTCTTGGCACAGAGGGTGGCGAGGTTCGGAGACAAGATCTGACAGACGCAGCGCTTGGGGCAGATCTGAGCTCGCACCGCTACGCCAATGAACAGCAGAAACAAAAGCAGTTTTTCCATTGTAGAACAGATTCAAGAGCCTGCAAGGGAGAGCAAATGGTGGTTAGTCTCTGTGAGGAAAGCACGGGACATGATAAAAGAGCCAAGACAGATAGACTGTGGTTAAACTGTGGAACTGAAGTTCAGGTAGTGGCGAGTCACCCTCACTGTGTTACCTGGCTCTTCTTCATTCCCCCATCCCGACACAAGAGTGCCTACACTGCCTGCCAGGAGGACAGCTGAGAGACAGGGATGTTTGCAAATGCAATTATACATGCCCCGACACTTGCATACAAGTAACAAAGTGACTGGGAAGCCACTGGTGCCACTGCACTTGCCACCCCTCAGGCCTCTCCTGCTAGAGCCCATCCTGCTGCCCAGCGCACCTCCACATCCCGGCAGAGCCCCTGACCTCCCAGGCTGGTTGGCCATAATGACAAATGTCCAGGTATAGAAAATGAGGAGAGGTTCATGTGTGCTTCACTTGCTAAGCTGAAACTCTCAGCGGCCTTGAAATCGCAGCAGCTCAATGGGTTTACAGCCATCTCCACTGAACATTTAAGCTCTTAATGCTATTTTCAGAATAAACTCAGAAGGAGCTAATTTTATGTCATTCAAACCCCAAAAATGCAAATAAAACAAAACAAATAAAAAACAAAACCCAAGAAAAGCCCCCACAACAGAGATCTAAATAAAAATAGATCTTGGGCTAATTTTAGCTGATTGCAGCTTTCCGGCTGCCGAAGCGCTGTGCTCCCCCTGGAAAGCCCAGCGGTTCAATCAGCTTTATCGCTCACACTGCCAGGCCCGGCTCCTCATGGCAGGTGGGAACGGGGCCGATAGCAGCAGTGCCCATGCCAGCTCAGTGAGATCATCCATCCGTGACTCTGCCAAAGGCTTCACGGCACGGGCAGGCGGGAGGGCTGGGGAACGCTCCTCCATGGAACAGGTGGGAGCACGGTCCCATGGAGAAGCACCCACGTGTCTCAGAGGGAACTTGTGCCACTGTGAGCAATGGTGCTCAGAGGGGCTCCACGCTGCGATTGGAGCACTCAGCACCCTTTGGGACCGGCACAATTATACGTGTTCAGATCAGATTACTCAGACCCATTACCATCCCAGAGATGCATTAACAAAGCTCAGCTAAAATACAGTTTCACAGCTAGCCAGAAGCAGAAGTCTGGAATCGTTATCGATATTTAAAGACACATAGTTAGAACAATAATTATTGCTCCTGTTGTCCGGTCTGTCCATAACCCAGACCAAATCCATGGTGCCGTGCAAGCAGAGGCAACAAAAGGATTAGTGAAAATACCAGCCCTAAACCCTGCTTTTCAGCACCATCAATGTGCTTTTTCCTGGTACTTCTGGGAACTGCAAGTATTCAGGACTACTCCAACTTTTGAGATCCCACTGGAAAAATAAAAGACTATGCTACCACGGTCCAAAGTGGAGTCTGCTACTGTGGGCAGTGCTGGGAGCCCATAACCAGTATAACCATCACCATTCTTGCTGCCATGACTTGTGGCAGAAAGCAAAGTGCCACAGCAGTGTTCAGGTATGTTCTGTGGACTCACTTTCAGGACAGCACTGCAGATCAGGGTGGCCCTGCAGATGACAAGGACCTGGAGGAGAACGGCAATGCCAAACAGTGGAGGAAACTGCCTGCTGCAGCCCCCAAACCCCACTGGTGTCACCCACTGGCCACCTCCCAACTCAGCAGCTGCAGTCATGGCCAGGGACTGTCACCTCTCCTTTCCAGGTGGGACTTTGCTCCTTTAATCTACATCTGCTAAGTACCAGATTGGATTGGGCTCAGCGGCTCAGGGCATCTGCAGCACAGCCACTGGGGTCCCTAGACAGCCTTGGCTGGGGATGTCACACTCATTTAAATTTGCTAACTTAATGCTGCTAATTTAGATTCGTGGCTATGATTTAAGTCACATGCCTGGATTCAGCCAAGTCCATTGGTAGAGCAACCCAAGACTACCACAAGCTTAAACCCAAATCAGCAAGTTCACAAGTTTGGAAATACCATTACAAGATGAAATGACTTAAACAACAACTGGGATGACAAGGTTACCACAAAGTTACCTACCAGCAGAGGTGGGTTTTTTGGATGTTAGGAGAGTTTGGATATTGTCTCTGTCAATATCCTCTGGTCAAATGCCCAGCACATAGCCAGAGCTGGATGCAACACAACCAGTGAACATCAGGCTTAAAGGACTGCAGTAAATGGACCAGCCAGTGGCCAGTTTGCGAGCACTGTCTGCCATGGCTTGGGTTTAGGGACAGTCCTCTCCTGTGTCAGTGAGCTGGGCAGAGAGGTGAGTGCACCCCACGTATATCTGCCAATGACACTGAATTAGGAGGGACTGAGCCCTCGGGAGCATGGGGTGCCTATTGGAGAGGTCCTGGTGGATCAGAGTGCTGAGCACCCACCAGCCCTGAGTGCAACGAAGACAGATGCAGATTTGGCACCTGGATGCCTCAACTGATGACAACAGCAAAGCCACACCTGGATCGACATGAGGAAGCTGGTGCCCCAGGCTGTGCAGGGATGGGGATAGCCCATCCTCCCCAGCCTGGGCATCATCCCTTGCTGCAGGGGTAGCACAGACATTTCATCTCCTTGCTGAAAAAACACAGAGCATTTCCTCCCAGAGTGCTCGGTGCAGCAGTCTTGTGGCTGCACCCCACCACTGAGACATTCTAGATGACAATATGAACTTCAGGACCTGGTGGCTTAGGAGGACAGCCATCAAAAAACACATCTGCTGAAAGTCAGCCTGGACATGTGTCCCCTCCTCTCCCAGCATACCACACCCCCCACACAGATAATTTGCAGAGATAGCAGCGCTGACATAGCTTAGAGCTCACTGCAGAAAACACCTTTTTGACTAATGAAAGCAAAAAGTGATTCTCATTACTTGCTTAAAAGATAAAAAATCGAAAGGAAAGTGCACTCATACATAAAACAAATGCCAGCTTCCTAGGAAGGTGAGCACTGCTCAATTACTGCTTGGTGCCTGCAATAGGACAAGGTAGTCGAGCTCTTCACGTGACATTTGTGATTCACAAAAAAAGCCTCTCATATATACTACTCTTTACATCCATTCTGTTGCTACATTTGATCATTTTGAGTTACTCATCTGCCTATAAAACCTAAGTTCGAATTGCTGTGGGCTGCACGGCTCATGGCCACAGAGTGGGAACTGTGTCTCCGAGGAGCGGAGAACCTGTGAGCCCCAGCACACTGCCGGGGGCTGGGAGCCCCTCCACCGTTCCCCCATCGGCTGGAGGGAACTGACCAGGGGCACGTCCCCAGACTGCTGCTCCTGTTTCAGAGTAGAGGAACTCATTTCCTACCCCCATTTCTCAGGTATGGAGCAGGTGTGACAGTGGTTGGGCAGGGCCGGGGCGCATCAAGGCAGGGACCCCTCAGCGCTGTCACCCCCTGCCCACCTTCCCCTGGCCACTCTTAAGTGGGACGTGCCCACGCAATGGGTGACTCTCCCATGGTCCTTGCCCTGCCAGGCGTTTCCCACAGGTCTTCTGGCCTTCACACCACCTCCAGCCCAGCTACGGACCACGGACCACAATTCCACCCCAGGACCAGCTCCCCTCTGGTGTGGATGTCAGGCACCCCGCCGGCCCCAGCCCTGGCAGCTGCCGAACAGCCATCCCTGCACGGAGGAGGAACCCTGAGCCCACCTGGGACCAAGCCCACACACAGGCAAGGTGTAGGGACAGTTGGGGCACACTCCAGCTCCAGCACCACACATGGCTCTGCAAGACCCAGTAGAGGATTTCCACTGGTTCCAGAGGAGCCACCTGCTCCTGTAAGGGGGTGACAGCCCCAACAGCCCCTGGTGAATCCCGGGGTACACACAGACCCTCTGGCCAGCACTTCCTAAGGGCAGACTCCCACCACAAACCTCTGCAGGGTCTGACCGGTGCTGGGGAACGGCCAGAGTAACCCCAGCCCCCGTGGGGCACAGCTGTTCGGAGCCACATGCCATCACTGCCAGGGCAACAGGCAGCCACATCCTGGCACTAGGTCAGCATCAGGCCATGGGAATAACTACCCACCTGCTCCAGCAACAGTCAGAGGTCAGGTGAAGGGCTAATGAAATTGAAATTCCTGTCTGGAATGGATCGAGGAACCCAGGACTGAAATGCTACAGACTGTGATGGCTCCTTGTGCCCAACATACTGCATGCTGGGGGTTTTGCCCCTCCTCTTTGGGATATGAAGTGCAGCATCTGCCAGTGTGTCCGGTGCTCCAAAGGGTCATTTACATATTGAGGATCACACAACACATGGGAGCAGCAGAATCCATAACCGCTGTTAATTAGCAACCAACTTCCACTACATGCAGTTCCTGTATGGATGGTCAGTGTTACACATGGTCAGCATGCCAGGGATGCCCAGTGTGCACACTGGGAGCTGCTGGAGCCAGCTGCCAATGCAGGGCCTGGCTCAGACTTCATCTGTCATCGCTGAGGTCACAACAGAGCTACTGACTGCCCTTCCCACCCTTCCAGAAGTCAGGATTCTCAAGGTCTTTGCAAATGCAGTTTCGTGGTGGGGGAAAAATAGTCTGGAAGATGATGATGTTCATCTGCTGAGGATGGAGAAAGGGAAATCACAGCCACCACAGGCACCCAGTAGCCATGCCAGAATGTGGTATGTAAAAGGAGATGCTGGGATCTGTGGCATTCCAGCTGCTGGGACCAGTGAAGCGGAGAACAAGGAGCTTCAGTTTCACAATGGTCAGTGGCTTGTAAACAGGTCGGAGGGTTTTGCTGAATTGGAAACAAAGTACCTGAGAAAAAAACAATCATATCAAAGAAACTCATCCAGAGATCTGCTTTGAGGGCTGTGCTAGCCACCCAGTGCTGAGCTGGCCATGGATCACCAGCCAGGACCACAAGGCCACCATGTTTGACACTTGCTGTAGGACTGGACAGGTGAATCCCCATGAGGAGCCATGAGACCAGCAAATCCTGTATCCTGGTCCTTGTTGAAGGGCTTCAAACAGCCATGAACCACCCCTCAGTCCTCTGGGAATCTTAGAAGTAGAAGCAAGGCGAGACCCAGGCTCAAAGTGAAGGCCAGGGGCAGTGCTGCCAGCTCCTACGGGGATGATGCCTCTGCTGACATAATGTATATTCCTTCCTCAAAAGCTTAGTTTCTGGATTTTTAGTGTGTTTCCCCTGTCTTCTACACAACAAAGAGCTTCAGCACCTGCCCTTGCAACACACAGCTTAAAAACATGCCCATAAAGTTCAGAAACAGGAGAAAAATGGAATACCCTTTTTTTAAAAGCACTTTGTTTTAGAATTGTTTCACATTGTCTGGAGCAGACAACACTCAACAATGCCAAGTGCTCGGAAAGGTAAAAAACCCATGGGGTTCCTGCAGCAGTGCTCATATCACAGCTGGAGTGTTTCCAGCAGAAGCAGGGACACGGGTACATTCTAGGCATTCTCCCCTCACTTCTGCTGACATAGCATCCTGTGTCCTGCATTTTCACAAGAATGCTGGAGCCTTCCCAAGAGGCATGGGCAGGGTCAGGATCTCTGCACTCAGGGGAATGCCCAACGCTCACCACCCCGCCCCAGGCCCTGGACTCCAGCATCGCTTGCTGCTGGCTCCCCTGGGACAGTGACCCTGGGGTCAGCACAGCCAGTACAGAAGACATGGAATTTCCAGGGATTTCATTTCTTTCCCTTCTCATTCTGCTCCCTGCCACGCCCCATGCTGTCTCCCTCACACACGTGTCCCAGTGAGCCCCTCTGAGCACACGGGGACCAGCACTCCCAGCACTGCTGCCTGCCGTGCAGTGACAGTGGCCGGCAAGGTGGCAGCACGCTTCCAGCACACTCCCAGTGTGCCTCCTGCACACTTCCAGCACTCTTCCTGCACACCTGCTGCTGGCATGGCCCCAGGCCCACAGCAACACGTGAGAGCTCCGCACACGGACGGCTGAACCGAATGCACCTGCCATGCCCCGGATTAAAGGCTGAGCGAGTCAGAGCGCAAGGGGGGCTCCCACAAACACGGGGCTGCGGTGGAGGCAGCTCATCAAGGCTTTGGTATCACAGACAAGAGCCCAGAGTGATCCATGGGATGAGTCAACACGGCAGTGCAGAGCACGACTGCAGCTCTGTAAGGTATTAATAGCTGTGCCGTGAGGAAACCACGCCGGATGATCCCACGGCCCCCGGCACGCCGGGCTGGGGGCACCTCCCGCTGCTCTGCCGTGGACGGGGGAGAGGGCACCGAAGCAAGCACAAAACAGAGCAGTGCCTCAGAAATATCCTGTGATAAAAACACACATGGAGAGATCATCTCCCATTTCTGAGGGACAACTCTGCACTCCCATGTCGCCCACTGTCAAACCCAGCAAGCTCTGTTTAAGCTGTGTGACTACCTGGGGCCTTGCAGGCACAGCCGAGAGCCTATGTGCACTCTTTTCACGGTATCCTCCCGCTCCTTGGGGCAGAAAGCCTCAGCAATGCATCTCTCAGTCCAGTAGCAGTGAGCAGCAGCTTCCCAAGGCACCTCTAACCCATATATAAGCAGCACACACTGCTGGCACCGTCCATCACCATTCACATGACTGTCCTTATGCCCTGACGACCACCAGCACCCAGGGTTGCTGGTCCATGTGCTGGCCAGCCAGGCTCTGTGGACACCACAGGCACAGACAAATGGACAGGTTGCTCCACTTCCCTGGCCCCCTCTATGAAATGTGCATTATGAATTCCATCCTTTTCCTTTCCTCCAGCCTCCCGGAATCATCCCTGCAGTGGTATGCAACGAGGGAAAGCAGCACAGTCCCCACTGCCTGCACTCAAGAGCTCCCCGACCAGCTGCAGCTCCCTCCCAAACCCCAGCCCGGGGCTGCCAGTGCCATCCGAGACAGCTTCCAACCCCATCCCCCTGAACCCATCTCCCCCACACCTATCACCCCTGCACCCCACAGCAGGGAGTCAGGACAGGAGTCAGGGCCAGAGCTCCTCACAGGGAGACATGACCAAAAAGCATCTCAGGCATGGTGGTACATACACACTGTGTTTTAAGGTCAAAACACCAAGACCTTTAAGGTCCCTCCAACCCAAACCATTCTGTGATTCTATACAAAGCTCTCCAGCTCCTAAGGAGTTCCTGTACCAAATATTACACAGATATGCCAAACACTGACACCGACATCAGCATCAGCCATGCAGCTTCCAAACAGGAGCAGGCCTAAGTGAATAACTGTTTAAACAAGGCAGCTTTTAACTTACCAAAACATTTTTATTGAATTGGGGTATTGTGGCATTTTAAAAACTGTTTTTGCAACATCAAAACACAACACAAATGTGAAGGGATTTTCTCCACCACTCTTCTATCCCTCTGTTCCACAGCCATACATTCCCAGGTGGCACAGGAAGGTGAGGTAGACATGGTGGCCCTGCACAACCTGCCCCACACCCTCCAGCCATACGTCCACTCAGAGGGACATGTGGGGAGCACTGGTGTGGGGGAAGAGGCTCCTCAGGGCCACCCCCACCCTGGTGCAGTCCCTGGCACACAGCCTGCCCGGGCAGAGGCACCCAGGGCGCTGGGGTGGAGGGCACCGGCCACATCCTCGCACGGGCAGACAGCGCAGCCCAGCTCAGGGTGCACACCCGAACTGCTGGCTAACTGCTGCAGGACACCAGCAGTGCCAGCTGTGCCAGTCATGCCAGCCACTCACCCACTCCTGTCCTGGCACAGGCTCGCTCTCACCTGCACACTCGCCCTGCAGCTCCTCCTGCCCGAGCACTCCGGCAGCAGCGCTCCTCCACATGCTGGTGAGCCACATAATGAGGAAATCTGGGACTTTCCTCTTACTGTCAAATGCCCACCGGTGCCCGGCCAGTGCCAGCTGCCAGGGCTGCCCATGTCAGGCATCACCAGTGGGGGTGGGAAGGGCAGCAGCTGCTCCAGGGTACAGCACAGCCGAACTATTCCCTGGCCACATCCTGGTTGTGCCCTTACATCCTCACATAGCAGTGACCAGTGCTCGAGGCCCCACCACCATGAGGCTGCGTGGTGCTGAGCTTCACCTCTGCAGCCTCTTCAAGTCCCTTGGGACGCCACTCCTTCCCTCCAGGTGTTGACCACGCCACACAGCTGTGTGTCATGTCCAAAGGTGCTGAGGGGAGCAAGGAGGGTACAGGAGAGTGACTCCAGAAATGGTAACCAGACAGATCCCAGGACACACAGGTGCATATATGACCTCCCACACACCCCAAACTCCCTGGAACTCTCCATCCCTGACACCACCCTAAAGCAGTATGGGGTACCCAGCACTGGCCATTTCTAACTTATTGCTGTGATAAATACGTAATAATGGAAAAATGTGGAAATTGATGCCTCATCCCTGAAAATGTTCAAGGCAAGATTGGGTGGGGCTTGGACCAACCTGTGGAAAGTGGCCTTGCCCATGTCAGGAGGACGGAACAAGATGCACCTTAAGGGTCCCTTCCCAACCAAACCATTCTGGGATTCTATGAGTCTATTAATAAAATTATTCTTAGGGTTTCCTTTGCCAACAAATGCCACCGTTTTTAATGCACCAGCACTCTCGGTCCCCAACAGGCACTGGGAAGAGGGATGGGGGTGAAGGGTGACCCAAGTACTGGCCAGGGCACTGTGGCCAAACCCAATGTGCCCACCAAACACACACAGTTTAACTGGGGGAAATCAGAAGCAGAGGGAACAGCACTGTGAAGGGTGAGATTGTCAGCGTGACACACCAGAGCAAAACGGGGAATTAACCATAAGCAGATCCCCCAGCCTGAACAGTTCATAGGTTTTATCAAGCACCGTAAAAATAACTTATTTCTTCCATGGCCTCGCTTCTGCACAGCCCACCAAATGAAATGAAAAGTAAACTAACAATGATTTACTCCAGATGGACATTTATTATCTGCGTAATAATATCTGGCAATCGTCGCAGAATTAACTGAGGCCAATTCTT
The DNA here is from genome assembly GCF_017639235.1 of Corvus kubaryi. Classification (NCBI taxonomy): domain Eukaryota; kingdom Metazoa; phylum Chordata; class Aves; order Passeriformes; family Corvidae; genus Corvus; species Corvus kubaryi. The sequence continues at coordinate 36,199,099 of NW_024582054.1, forward strand.
TTCTTAGTCACTGTTCTCTTACATAAACGTATAGTAAATTAAACCATCTAAATCCAGGCATTTATTAGGGTTGTCTCTACACTTGCCTGAACATCACTTGAGGACGTGAGTCATAAAACAAGCTGGATTTTAAGTTCTGAAGTTTAATTTAATGTCAAGGAGTACTGGGTACAAACCGTAGATCGCTCTCATGGAAGAACACCTATTTAGTATTTAGGTCTGGCTTGTTAACTGGTAAATCAAACAGATGTGGCCAAATTAGCTACTGAGATGATTTAAGATGTGCCATGTCTACAGCAGCCCTGACACTTCAAAGGCAAACCCAGGGAATCTCAAGGAGATAAAACATTTCCATCACAATAATGGGTGACACGTGCCGGCAGGATACATGTAATAAAGGAAGGACAACAAGAGATGAAATGGAAATTTGTTTTGCAGAAGCCAAGAATAGAACATGATTTATATGCACTTATTTTAATTTATTTCAGGCTGAATGCAATTTATCTAAAGTCATCAAAAATTAATAGGCCATACAGAAAGTAGAAGTAATAAATCCAAACTTGGGGCACACAGCAAGCACATCTCTTTTCAATCGCTATTAGCACTTCACTATCTAATTAATCCACAGTGTTATCTCCTCTGGAAACCCAGGCAATCCTGCTTGGCAGGACAGGCACTGACTGCACGGCCCCTGGCACAGCCCCTGGCATACTGTGAAACCCTAGAGAAGACCGAAGCCAAAGCTGAGACCACCCCAGAGAGGGAGCCCCAGCAGGACCCACTGCCCTGGGACCGGGCACCCCAAAGCTGCTGCTGCTGCCGCTCCAGCCCCAAGTGTCCCACACGGCCGTGCCACAGCCAGAGCACCGTGTGCCCCCAGGAGGGAGCTCCCCAAGGGATGACGTGAGGTGATGCTGCCCAAGCAGGTGAGCCCCCGGCAGAGGCTCTCACCCAACCCGGAGTAAATTCCAAGCACTTCCATCACCACACACAGCTTGTGTCCAGCACCGACAGCACCAAGATGAGGGGCAGTGCAGGGCCAGGGGCAGTGCCAGGCCGGGCCCTGGCCCCAGCCTGGTTTCCATGTGCTGGCAATGCAGCCGGGGCAGGAGGAGCAGCACACGTCCCATCCCAGCACCCTGCCCAGTGGGACTCTGGAGACACAGGAGGAGGCAGGGAGTGACACCTGCCTCCCCTCAGCTGAAGGTTGTGAAAGAAGTGGGGGTCATGCAGTCCCCAACACAGAGCGAGCACAGAGCAGAACCCACCCTCCCTCCCCCTGCACATTCTGCGGTGTCCGTGCTGAAGGGGCTCCAGACCCCAGCACAGGTGGCCACTGTCCAGGGCTGGCAAGGGGACAGGGCCCTAGGCAGTCCCTCCAGCTGCCACAGGAACTCAGAGCAGAGTATGACCATAGAGCCAGCCTGGAACAGCTGCTCAACACACATTCACGGAGCTCACTGACCACACAGCTGCAGCAGGAACCCGATGGACCTCAGTCCGTATTTAGATCCAAAGGAAATCAATGGGCATACCAAAAGGAATATTTTCCTTTACCAAGAATGACAGTTTAAGTGAAATACTGGGACTCATATTTTTTAAAACTTCAGATACATCTGTCAGGGTTGGGCAATTTCGCCTAAAAGGGAAACTTTCAATGTGCCATAAGGGAGAAACTATTTTTGCAGTCTTCCCTTTGGCTCAAAATCTGCTGCTGGGATTTTTCAGGAGGCAGCACTCCACACGCTCAAAAAAACTGACGGCTCTAAAATACATATTTATGGTTTCCTGATATAGGGAATAAGAACAGAAGAAAGTAATGATAAGCTGCAGGAAGTGTTACAGAGCTCTGGCAGCAGGACAGACAGCCAACTGGGATCAGTGGCAGAGTCGGGGGAGGACAGGAGTAAAAGAAGGTGGCAATGAACCCCAGGCACTGCCCCAGGGATTCTGGCCAAGGACAGGACAGGCTCAGGCACAGGGCTGCTCAGCTGCAGACACAGGGATGTGCTCAGACACAGGGATGCTCCAGCACAGGGCTGCTTGGATGCAGGGACGTTTGGGCACAAAGATGCTCAGTTGCAGGGGTGCGCAGGTGGGTCTCTCGGGGTCCTCAGCACAGCACAGTGCACCAGCTCTGGCTCATGGGCTGCGATGACCAACAGCCCCTTCCAGCAAGCGGGACCCGGTGCATCACTCCCTCGGGTGAGGCACACTCCATCTCCGCTGGGCTCCAGGCTCAGGGAATTGACCCTCTCACAAAGAGTGAAAAGCACACTTGTGCAGCACAAGATAACAGGCAGCAGAAAGTCCCAATCAGGAAATTACACGTGAGCCTGTGCTGCCGGCTCACCTCGGCTCTCTCCATTACTGCTGCCTGACTGCCGAGAGGCAACAGAGTAATGATGCCAAAGGGCTTAAAGATCTGCTTTGGAGATGATATGAGGCCTCTACGTACAAGGAAATGTGTAAGGAAAGCTGTGTTGGGCGGGATGGAGACAGGAGGACCTCAGAAGCCTGTGAAATGCATAGCCTGGCTCTGGAATGAGGGTTGGTGAGTCAAGATCAGGATGTGGAAACATCAACCTGACCTCTGGTGTACCCACGCTCAGGGACTGGGACTGGTCACTTGCTGGGTCAGCACCCGTCACCACACCATCACATGGTCACATCCCACAGGCATCCAGCTGGCACCTCCCAGGCTGGGGACACCAGAGGTTGGTGCAGGTGGCAGAGGTCGTGGGCTGTGGGACTGCCATGGGACCAGTGTCCAGATCAGCATCCATCACACAGCCTCTGATAGCATCAGCCAAACCACTGCCCAGCCATCAAATGTGCCAGGACAGAGTGGGAGAGGGGCTGAGCATGGCCATGTCGTCCCAGCAGCACATCCAGCAGGAGCAGGAAGAACACGAGATCTCACTGCTTTCTATGTCCAGCTCTGCAGGAAGAGCCTGTGGTGGAAACAGGGAGGGATGCGAGTGGGAGAAGAGCAGAGCCAGTGGGAGAGGGACCCAGCCCAGGAGGAGCTGATGGCACAATTCCCCCTAGACCAAATCATATTTAATTTTCCTATCAATTTTCATTAGCCTTTTCTCATGTCTCTGGTTCATCCTCAGCATTCCAGGATTTGTTAAAAATAAACCATTACTGTCTCAGGGAGCTCCTTGGTCAATTATTCTAATATTCCTGGGTACCAGTTATCCAGCTCTGCCATTTTTCAACTGGCTTACTTAAACTGCCACTTTTTAACCTTTTTCTTAGCTCCTGTAGCAGTAGAAAACAGCTGCCATGAATTTGCATTTTGCTGCTCCTTTGCAAACGGCAAACAGAAATAATCACAGAAAACTTCTGTATTGCCCCAATGTATTTCCCGCTTTGCCTTGTGAGTTCCAGCCCTGCAACAGGCTTATGTTTGTATCCCAAATGCAGTCCTCCTCCTGCACCTGGTACATGACCCAAGGATATCAAACGTTTTAATTAGAAAACTTCCACCCATCTCAGAAGACAGCTATTTAGGCACAAAAAAGACCCTCAGTTTGCAGAAGCATTTTTGGGGAGTGGAGCAAAGAATTAAACCCCTTGGACACAGGAAGGATTTCTTCATGAAAGGGGTTGTCAGGCACTGAAATGGGCGGCCTGGGGAGGTGGTAGAGTCCCCATGCCTGGAGGTGTCCAAGGAACAACTGAACGTGGCACTTGGTGCTCTGGGCTGGGTGACAAGGTGGGGATCAGGCACACGTTGGACTTGAGGATCTTGGAAAGCTTTTCCAGCCCTGATGATTCTGTGATTCAAGGGTCTTGCAGAAAGGTGGGTCATGAGAGGGTGGTGAGATAGGCAGCTGCAGCAGGAACTCTGGCCCCTCCAGCACCCCTCCAGCACCTCAGCCCAGTGCCGCTAGCTCCCCAGCAGCTGCTTCAGACCCACGGCTTTAAACAAGTCGCCACCAAGCAAGTGCCTCATTATTTCATCTGTTAATTGGCCACTTCTCCATCCCCTGTCACCTCACATTAACAAGCCCTGCTGTCAGGGCCACTCGGGTAGTGCCAACACTGGTGTTTGCTTGTTGTTAAGATGGAAGCTCTGGCTAAAAAGCAGAGCTCAGAGCTGAGTGGAGCTATTCCCATTAATGAACTGCAGCTCCCAAACTTGCACACCATGGATTAGTGGAGAACAGCATCACTGACACCAGGAGAAGCTGAACCACTGTAGATGCTAAAAAGGCTGGCAGATTTATTTTCCCAGCTTTTTACAGCTGTTTGGAAAGTCTCCTTTCTCACACAAGCTAGCTGTAAACAGAAGGTTTTTGTAAACCAAGACTTTATCTCACAGGTGCAAACTTGTTATGCACAGTCTTGTTTTCCACACTGAAGAAAGTATTTTGAAATGGGCATCGTGGCATTCAGCCAATCACTCTGGGAGCTGAATGGTCAAGCACCCAATAATGTTATACCACTTTGTGAACAATGCTATATAAATGAGTCTGTAATTAATTAAATAATTCCATTTATCCTGGACTTGGACTTCTGTGTCATTTTTCTCACTGTCCCTGTGGACAACAGCAACAAACCATGACCATTTGTGACCTCACCTACATCTGAATGACAGTTCTGAGAAGTTTGCGAACATGATAACCAGGATGGTGTGAACTGCTCAAGCAAGAGCTGACAGAGTGGCACTGCGTCCTTTCCTCTGCTTCCAAAAGACGGATCAAACATCTTGTAAGACAGGAAAAGTAATATAAGCAAATAAAACAGGTTTCCCTTCAGCTGGACAAGATCAGAACTACTTTATACAGATTTCTGGAAAAAGAAAAGACATCCTTAGCCACTTTCAAAACTTCTAACCCAGGAAATTATTCTGAAAGGTCATTCTCCCCCTCTACATCTCAGTGCATGAAGCAGATACCATCAGATCTTCCACGTGCTATCCCATTAGTCTGCAGGATTTATCTCCTTCTTCTGTGCCAGAAAATTTAATGGGTCTCTTGGTCCTAATGTTCTTAACTCAGTAAAGAGTCTGAGCATTTCAGATAAGAGACATACTTAAGGCTTTGGCAAAGAAATTTAGATTTTAATTGCTACTTCAAAATTTGATCAACCGTGCTGCTATGGCAAGATTTTCACAGAACTCAAGAAACGGATGCCAACAGATGGCCACCCACACCCCAAATCCAGCTGTACAGCTGAGGCTGATCCTGCCCCGAGGCCACAGCAATGCCTCGCAAGGGTTGCATGCACACCTGCAACCACTCTGTTCACACCACAATCCAGCTGTGGGCCAGCTGTGCAGGAGCTGCCCAGCCAGGCTCTGCCCATTGCGCTACATGCCTGCAGCCGTGCTGTAGGAGTCTTCATTTTGCATTCCAACCATGGCCTGGAGAAGGCAGAGATCTTGGGAGATCCTGACAATCTTTTCCCACACCAACACACCCAAACCACTTCACCACGGCTCACAGGAGCAGCGCTGCGCTCTGAACCGATTTAAGAGGCAGCTCCTGAGTCCCACCAGGTGTAAGCAGCACTGGCTGGGACTGCACAGAAACCTGCAGTGCCCGCTCGGGACAACAGAATCCTTCGCTCTCTAGCAAAAGGGAATTTGGCATACGGAGCTCATCCTTGGGCACTGCCAGCTCCAACACACCTCGAGCCTCCTCGAGCCCTCCCAGTTCTGGAGTGGAGCTTGCGGAGTCAGCGCCTTCACCCCTTGCCACGCGGGCTCCCTGTGTGGCACCACCGTGGCGCAGCAGCAGCAGCAGCAGCCCCGCTCCGGAGCCCCCGCTCCCGGCACACAGCACCGGCACACAGCACCTCCTCAGAGCTCCCAGCCACGAGGAAATGGAGCCCGTGCGGTGCCACACTCGGACAAGCACAGGGCTCTGCCAGCCGTGGCCACGTGCACCTGCACCGGGAGAGCCGGTGGCTCACACAGGGGAGCAGGGGCACAGCGGGGCCCTGCGTGGCTCCTGAGCTGTGCAGCCCCTGGGCCAGCACAGCGGGACTCCAGGAGCTCCAGCATAGACACAGCTCACAGTGGCCACAGCACAGGCACTCTGCTGCATCCCCTCCCTGTGTGAGCCTTCCCCACTCACACGATTTTCAAAGGCAAACGAAGTCCAGGTGGATCCCAAGTGGCATCGCAGCCTGAGCCCCCCACTCCGCCCCCACACTTGCTCCCCACAGAGGCCCCTGCTTGGGGTGCCAGAGCTGTGCCAGCAGCCAGGCCAGGGACTGTGATCTGGAGTTCAGGCATGTTTTAAATTTATTTATTTCCCATTGAATGCATTTTGGTATAATTCTCTCTTATCTTAATTAATATCAGGAAAATTACGCTGTTCCCCTCTCACAAGAGGAGGCAGAGCAGCATTGTGCAGGGAAATGCTTGTAGAAACAAAACAAAGAACCTCAAACTCTTACCTCAAGTAAATCAGCATGACTTTACTGCAGCTAATTGAGTTATCTTCAAATTATGCCCAGAAATCAAAGTAGAGAGAGAGAGAAATTCTGCCCTCCACACATTGCCCTCTTTAAAAATGCATCACTGCTCATCTCCTGGCTCCACAGCACAGGAACATGTGTCTGTGTGACGTGTCCCTGTCACATCCCACCCACTGACCCCAGCAGGTCTGGCAGGAAGGGACGGAACAGGAGGGAGGGGACAGAAGGGAGAGCTCCAAGCTTCAAAATGCAAAACGGGGTCCCAGGTGCCACGAGCACAGGGAGCAAGACCCAAACACCATTCCCAGTCACTCCAAATCTCCCACAGCCACTCCTGCTGCTCAGACCCTCCTTGGATTTTCACAAGGAGATGAGAGAAAGTGAGAGACAAACACAGAGGTAATGGCGGGTGATCTCACTGCGAGTTTTTTAACTTTTGTTTCACTCTGAATGGATCAAGAATCCATCTTTTTCTTCAAAATTATTCCTGGGGAGCCCAAACACCCCAAGCTGCCGGGGCTCAGCACCACCAGCAGTGTCCACAGCGCTGGTGGCACAAGACAACCATGCACCCATCCCCGCAGGCTCAGGATGCCTGGCTCAGCACTGCACACTCAGGGACCCACAAAGCCCCCTGCCCCAGGCAGGCCATGCCAAAACCTGGCCTAAATATAAGGAAAAGTCATCTAATGTGAAACATTTTGAGAAGAGCACTTTGTATTTCAAAAAACGGCATTTTTTAGCAGGGAAGCTTACCTGGACAATTTTCTGCTTATTTCCTGATACAGAGGCAGCTGCTCCTTGGTTACAGCTCAGGCAGCACCCAGAGGCTTGAGCTAAAATATGGATCCAGTGGCCCCAGGGATGGGGACAGGTGACAGGTTCCAGAGCAGCAGAGGGGACAGGGGGCAGGTCCTGGTACAGTGTGGGGGGACATTGTAGCAGGTCCCAGTGCTCGACAAGTACCACAGCCATTTGCCAACATTTTAACAGTTGTGTTGTTGCTGATTGGTTTTTAAGTTTTTCACTGTTTTTTTAATTCAAGTTTTCTTATACTAAAGAAAGCAACAGAAAAGCAAAGGTATCACGCCCTTCCCGCTGTACTGGAGGTTCTTGAGATACACAAATTCTTTTGCAAGCACTTAATTTCTGCTGCGAAGATCTGATGCCAATTGAATTTCTTTTAATAAGAAAGCCTTTCACTGGACAAAAAAATCTTACTTTAAGGAATCCATACTTTTTTTTTATTCTCAGCTTTGCTATCTAAGCTCTTCCTTGCCTATCTCTTTTGCTGTCTGGTCCTCTTGCTCACTTTTGTAATTAAGAATGAGGTGGGGGAGCTGGAGAAAACTAAATTACTTCAGTGTCCCAGCAAGGGGACAGAGCAGAGCAGAATGATGCCCTGGGCAGCACTTCCAATCCTGCTCACAGGACTGACTCGTTTTTAAGTTCATTCATCAGTCAGCAGCTCCAGCACCACTGATTCTGTGGGCACAGTGACCTTACACACCTCCAATGAACAGGACTTGTGGATCTTTTGAAAGACCACAGAATCCCAGAATGGTTTGAGTTGGGAGGGACCTTGAAGACCATCTAGCTCCATCCCCTGATATGTGCAGAGACACTTTCCATTAGACCAGGTTGCTTGGCGCAAGAGTAAATTTGCAAAAGTAAAGCATCCTGGCATGACACTGCCACTCTCAGAATGACTGTGACCAGAGGAAGCACCTGGAGGCATCACCAGCAGGTCCATGGTTGCCAAAACCCCACCAGGACCACCCAGGAGATGCTGGGAGGAACACAGCCACCAACAGGTTACGTCAGAGGCAGCGCAGGAGAGCTGCCAGGAGTAATGCCCAGGCAAACTCAGACCCTTGTCTCAGGAGAGAAGCCTCTAAGACATGAAATCCCACTCTGAACTGAGGGAGAGGAAGGAGGCCAACATCTTTGACTCCCTATTCCAGGGGACTGGGATGGTACCACGCAGAAGAACGGCTCCTCTGCTGGCTCTGGCAGTGAGGGATGACATGGGGACAATGGGTTCCTATCCAGCAGTTCTGTACAGCCCCAGCACAGGACAGCTCACACCACTGGAAAGGGATACGTCAATGCCTCACTCCCTTTCACCCATGTGAATTAGGGAATGTGCTACTTTGCTATGTGCTGTCAGTTAGACTCACACAGAAGAAAACAAACAAAGCCCCAGATCTCCCAGAGCAGGGTCTCGTAAAGAAGGATCTCCTGCAGCAGGATCTCCTCGCTCCCAGGCAGCCTTTCCTTCACATCATCCAAATGAGATCCAACTGTCCTCACTGCATCCTCCCAGTGTAAGAGCTATTTTTACATGCAATTTCCTTACCACACATGGGCATTCCACACATGCACCCACCAGGGCACAGCTGGAATTATACTGAAACAAACTTTTTGCAACGCAAAGTGATCCTGTTTGGAAGCCTGGTGCACCCATAACCAAGGCTGACGAACAGCAACCTGGCCCACACCCATAGCAGAAGGCTCCAGGCATCAGCTCTGTACCCTGTGATAACACTTGGGAATACATGGATATAATGTGACAAAGGGGCCCTGTGTGTGTGACAGAGGCATCGACACCTCTGCAGCAGCAATGAGACCGACAAACGGGCGTTCCTTGCGGGATTCACTCCATGCCCAGCACGGGCAGGACAGGGACACACCAGCGCATCGTCCCGACAGCACTGCACCCACCCGGGCACTCTCAGCATACCCCTCCTGCAGGCAGCCCAGCACCACTGCACGCAAGGAAGGCCATGAATGCCTCCTCCTCCCCGTTTGCTGGGAGCCTGCACTATCCATCAGCACACATCCAGATCCTCCTGAACCTGCTGCTCAGCCCTGCCCTGCCACAGCTCCAGGACACAGGGATCCTCCCCTCCAGGAGCATAGGTCACCACAGACCATGCAGAGAGGAAGCCAACATTCGCAAGGATTTGCATCAGCTTTGAGTCACCAGAGATGTGGGCAGGTTGCTGTTTCCATTACTGTCTTCATGTGCTGGGAATGGACTTCCCTCCACTGTCTCCTTCCCCTTCATTAACTGCTAATCCGTACCCTCCCAGGTCCAGCCCCTCCAACTACCACGAACTCCTTCATACTCTGTTATCTTGATGTTGGGCACAGGGAGCACGGCAGTGGCTGCTGTTTCTGCATGCCCAGAAGTGCCATACCTGCAATTAAATTCATGGGAAACAGTGTTTGTGCATCGACACGAACTGACGTTCCGAAGGACTGGAACTGCATCCCACAGCCACATGACTCAACTGCGTCAGTGCACAAACCCCCGTAAGGGCTGGAGTGCCACGACCTGGGAGCAGCAGCAGGGCACAGGTAAACAGAAAGTCAGGCACTGCATCGCACCAGGACGGGAACAGGAAACACGTCAGGAGAGCGGATCACTGTGAGCACGAGCGTGACGAGAGAGCTGCCATGCTGTGACTGAGCATGGAAATCCTGAGCTTTCATTTCTGTCTGCTAAGAAAACCAATTAAAATCTTGTCATTTTGGAAGGATTTGAAGTAGCTGCTCAAGCTTCACCGACAGAAACAGCACCTGAGAGGTTTCACAGTATCACAGATAGGCAGTGGCAGGCGGCAGCCCCAGGAGGACAAGGCTGCTGCAGCAGGCACCAGGCTTTAGGCAGCCCATGCTGCCTGTGCCACTGCCCGTGAGGGCAGGAATGGTCTGCTGAGGGCTGGGGCTTCCATTGCCCTGTGGGAGAGGGCAGAGGGGATCAGGATAGCTCACCCTCTGCAGCATCCTCAGCCTCTCTGCCCTGCTGCCAAGATCACCCTCCTGGCCCCTCTACCTGTTACTTTTTGGGCAGGGAAAGAGTTCACTGCCAGGGCCGTACCCTCTGCCCAGCTCAGAGCTCACTAGCTGCCAGCCCCCACCAATCCAGGGTTTCCTCCTGACAAATGGGAATTGCCAGACAAGCAAAATCCTGTGAAGTGTAGCTGAGCAAGTAAATGCTACAAAATAAGAGCAATTTATTCCACAATTTACAAGTCAGTCTGTGGTCCTCAGAGATAATTCTGCTGTCAGGTGCTCATGTTCCTCCAGCACTGCCAGGCTTCACGAGCTGCTTTTGTGCTTATATTAGCCCACATATGTGCAGATCCCCCTTTTCCACATTATATTTGCATTCAACACATAAAGTTTTGCTTGATCTGTGCTGCAAACTAAGCGCAATTCTGTCGTGAGATTGCATGGAAAACCAGAGCGGGCTTCTGACCAGCATTTATTGTTCAGGATACTGAAACATATTGGTCTTTCTGGAAAGTTCTGGCAGTCTGGAAATACCTTTTGCACCCACTTGGTCCCAGCCACGCACTGGTGTTGTGCTGTCTGAATTGCACTGTCTGTCACCTAGCAGCAAACCACCCCTTACTGAGATTTGAACTTTTAATTTATTCTCCAGATCTGCTGAGCCAGTCCTGTTCTACTCCAGAGTCACTCCTGCAAAGCCTTACGGATGTACAGGGTATTTTACATTTCTGCTTCTCCTGGTGCCCAGCCAGTGCTTTGACCTGATGCCAAGGCACCATGAGTCACCCACAGGCCCCTGAACTCCCCTTTCCAGAGGGAAAAACACCTGCAGCCCTCTGCCTCCCCTGGGCTGTCACATGGCCCAGAGCAGAGGGGTTTCCCTGTGGACAAGACTCTCAGCGCTGAGGATCTCACCAAAGGGAGCAGATGCTTCACCCCCTCCACACCACGGCACTCCAGCAGCGGTGCCCACGCCCAGAGCGCAGTGCTACGGGAACACAGAGCAGCACATGGCAGAGCCTGAGATGGGGACACAGTCACCCACATGGAGGCATGGGGGGCACAGGCTGTGCCCGCAGGCACATCATGCTTTGGACACTATTTGGTGACACAGGGCTTTCTGAGCCACGACAAACAGTAAACGCTCAGCCCAGCCTGAAACCGTCTCATAATAACAAACCATCTCATTTCTACAGAAGAACTTCTTCCCTATGAGAGTGGTGAGGCACTGGCACAGGTTGCCCAGAGAAGCTGTGGCTGCCCCACCCTGGAAATGTTCAAGGCCAGGTTGGACAGGACTTGGAGCAGCCTGGGACAGTGGAAGGTGTCCCTGCCCATGGCAGGAGGTGGAATGAGCTGTAAGGTCCTTTCCAACCCAAATGATTCTGGGATTCTGTGACTCTGTAAAGGAACACGTCAGTAAAAGCCATAAAAAACTCTCACAGTACCATGTCGGTCATGGGGAGCTACAGGAGGGGCAGCTGCTCCCCTCAGCTCCTGCTGCTCCGATCTGGGGGGCAGCTTGAGACCAACCTGACTGGCATCCACATTTGACATCAGCAGGTCAGCCTGTCACTAACTGAATTATACCTGCATTACTTAATAAACAAAGAATACTCTCCACATTACAAGGATGTAATCCTTTAATAGGTTTATGAGCACAGAGTCCAATGGGAAGTGTCACAAATCCATCAGGATGCCCTGAGCACTGTGTTTCTGAGCTGGAGAGATAACGAGTGTCATATGCCAGCAGTCAGCTCTGGGCTGAGCTGGAAAGGGAGCTGAGCCAGCATTCTGCTCTGCTCCACACCACCAGCACACCCAGCACCAGTACTGCCAGCACTGCTCCTGAGGGCTGTGGAGCTGCCTCCACCAGCAGGAGCTGGCAGTCAGACCCTGTCCTTCCAGTCCCCCCAGCCCTGCGGCCCCATCCCTCCCAGGCTGCTGCCCATCCCACTGTGCAGGGTGCAGGGTGACCCCCCCACTGCCCCAGAGGGCACCCAGGGCCCCTTCCAGGCACAACGTCGTGGGCAGGTGAGCACTGCAGCCCCCCAGTGCCTCCAGCCCCTCGTCCACACTTGATTCATCAGCCTTGCCAACACAGTCCACCTGACTCCCCAGACACACAGGGAGGGGATGTGGGTCCTCCTCATCCATCATCTCACGGTAGAAATCACCTTCTTCTGCCTCACATAACTTGCTACTGTAGCTGTAAAGCAAAACCGTATCGGTGAAACTCAGCACACTTCAAAAGCCTTGGTACAGGGAAACCACACTCTGCAGGAGGCAGGTGTCCTGCTCCATACCACCTCATGCACACACATGTCAGCTCAGGATCAAGTCTCTGCTGTGCAAAATCCACTTTAGCATCTGAAACACCAACACTGTTGCTCCAGCTTGCACTGCTGGCCACGCTAAGGGCAAGGACGGAACGGGGCACGGACACACACTGGCCACACTGGAGGGCACAGAGCACACAGCACTGCTGGCCACACCGATGGCGTGGAGGGAACAGAGCATGGGGCATGGGAGTGCGGCTGGGACCCCACCTGCTCTACGCTGCTCCTACCACATAGGGACACCTGGATCGCACATGAGTGCTGCTCCCCAGATGCTTGGGTTAGATTTTCTGTGCCTGGCATCACAGGAACACCATGCTGTGCCCTCGGAGTACAAGTGACTTCTCTGATCCCTACGTGGTAACTGTACTACTGTCCTTCACTCTCCTCCTTTAGCCTTCACCTCTCTTCACATCCCCAGTACCAACCAGGGAAGCATTACTGACCATTGGGGAACTATACGGATATCTGATTTCACTTACACCCAAATTCTAGAAGGCAAGGAGCAAGTCCAGCCTCTCCCCAGCATTCCAAGTCTCACATCCTGCTGGCCACACAATTTCAGTCCTCATTACTGTTCTTTATTTATTGTTATTATAACTTTCCAGATGGAATTTAAGTGCAGTCACACGCTCTGTACATTGATTGGCTTCTTAGAAGAAATGAAGCTTATTCAGCTCAGCCCTTTGTACCTGTTGGCAACACCACAGGAGGCCCTGGCAGAGCCAGTGCGAGCACGGAGGGGCCGCGGTGCCGAACGGAGCTGCTGCGGGCATGCGGCCGAGCGGTGCCGCAGTCACAGGGCATTCACCTGAGCAGCTCGGCTGTTACCCGTTTGGATACACAGCACAAGGCTACCCAGGAACGCTCATTTAAAAACTACTGTCCTAGTCTGTTCCCTCAGAAATTAACACAACCCTCATCTGGCACTAGCAGCAGCTGCAACCATCCATCTTGACCTACTGTGTCTTTTTCCACGGTGTTTATCATGTTTTCCTTCTAGATCAGGGAAGGACAGGGGATTGTTTCAATCCACAGAAGTTGCGTGTTGGCAGAATGCTTCTTAAATAACACAGGTTAGTGTCCAACTCAGGGCAGGAGTGGGCAATAATGAACACAACAGGAATGCCAGCCCCTGGGGAGGCAACCTCTCATTTCAACCACATCAGAACACTAGACCCCGATGGAGGGGTCCTCGTTGCTTGCCAATGTGGGAATGCAGAGTATGTGGGACATCTGTGGGGTCAAGCTGCAGATGAGCAGGGGGCTCATCTGCAAGGAACATGGAGTACTAGAAAGGAAGCTGCACCCTCCAGTCACTAAATGCAATCCTTGCCATGGACTTGGGGAACAGGATACATCTGTTTGCAGCGGCCCAACACGCCAGGGCAGCAGGCGACGACCAGCCCACAGAGGAGACCCCATGCAAGTGCTCTGCTGGCTGAGCCTCTGATGTCACATGTCACCAGGGTGGCTGTCCATGTTCACCCCCAGCCCTGGTCCTCAGCGCAGCACATGGCACCTGAATGTTACCTGACCCACAAATGACATTATGAGGACAGGTCATCACCTGGAGGCATTTGAACACATCTCCAACCCACCACGGGCCATGCCAAGGACCCTTGCACAGTGCCTGCTGGGACACCCTGCCGCTGGGCACTGGCGGACACCACTGGAGCCTAGACTGGGGCTTCTGCTGTTATCCTGGTTCTTTACACTGTAGCTGAAAGAGGGTCAATTGTCTGTGTCAGCCTGCCCAGGCTCAGCCACGGCATTCAGGGCCATGCTGCTCTCCTGACCAGGGTACTACTGGTGTGCAGAGCCCTCCCTGCACACCTGTGACACAGCAGACTGTCCCCAAAGGCAGCTGCAGCAAAAGCTGAGGGTCAGAAGCAGGAGAACAGCAGTCACTTCTTGGGAACTGCAGTTTGGAGCCTGGTCCCCAAAAGCAGCGTCACTGCAGCTGGGCACCGGCAGAGATGAGACACAAGGCTGACGTGTCAGGAGGAGCCACAAGCACAGCAAACCTGCCCACGGCACAGCGACACCAAACCTGCCCACGGCAACACCAAACCTGCCCACCGCACGCACAGCGCAGCAACACTGGCTCCTCATGGAATCACAGGCGGCAGCAGAAGGCTCCCTGTGAAACGCCACGTACCCGGCAGCACTACTGACTCACAGCTGACAAGGCGACAAATCCCGCTCGCCTTACTCAGACCCGCTCCCACGAGCCCTATCAGGGAGCTTTACATCAAGGGTTTCAAAAGTGCGTTGGAGAAAACAAGAACGACGCAGCTCCCAGAGCCCCAGCAGCGCTGCCGACAGCACCTGCCTTCCTGTGCCGGGGCAGAGACTTCACATCCCAGGCAAACTCTTAACTCTGGCTTAAGCACAGCGAACTACCACCTCACCCATGTGCAGCAGAACGTCTTTGCATGACTCCTCAGTGGTGTTAAAGCAATCCCATCCCAATCCCAGGACCAGCAGCAGCAGGGGACTAAGAACATCCTGGGGATTCCTCTCAGTGTGCCTTTCTCCAGTGCGCCTTTTCCTTCTTGTATGTTTTCCTTGTACACCTGCTGTCCCTACAGCTGGTGAGTCCTGCTGCAGGAGTCACAGAGCTGTCACAGCTCTCTGTGGTGGGCTCCTGCTTCTCTATCCCCCATAGCCAACTACAGAGACCAGGAAGTACAAATAATTGGAAATAAACATGGAGGGACTATCAGCTGTCTGGCAATGAAACAATGCTGAGGCAACAAAAACTGAAGAGTTTTATCTGTCTCCAATCCAAAAGAATTCCAACATGATCTTGACAGAGAAGCCTAAATAAAAACTTCAAGGGAATAAAGATATTCCACTTTAAAGCAAAGCTACCTAATCATATGTTTTCATGGAAATGTTTTGCCATGAGACAGTTCCTGGGGAGAAGCTTCATCTACAAGAGCAAACTCAAAAACACAGTATTTGGAGACGAGCTCTGCAGCATCAGGAACTGGCTCAAGTACTCCGAGGTCCCACTGGCCACGTGCTACACAATTAGAGGCACCCACCAAGGCTCCCATTACCATCTCAGTTAGCCACTTGACAAACCACGTTCTACATTACCCAGCCTGCTCAAAACAAATATGACTTGTAGAGCTATTTATTCCATGAAAACAAAAGCTGCTGCCCAGCTCAGGCAGCAGGCACAGGGTGCCCAGCCTGTGCCTTAGTGGCCGGCGAGCCAGGCGGGATGGGGCACATGGTCAGGGAGCCCCTTGGACACCACAGTCATGCTCAAACACCTAAATAATGGGTCAATTAGGCAATTAAAGCAGCTGCCAGGTAAACCTGTACCCACAGTCATGGGCAGGACACAGCTCCTGGCACCACAACATTTCACCACACTACGGACCTCTTGCTCGTGGAGCCCAGAGCCCCAGCCAAGGGACCTGGGGTGGTCCAGGGGATCAGCACCTGTCTTTGGCTCGAGGGGCTCCGGGCCAGGGCCTCCTCCAAGAGCCCTGTCTGTCTTCTCCTCTCCTCACCTGCTCCCCCATGAATACCAACCCCTTTCCCTTCCTCTGAAGCCTCTTAGCTCTCCAAGAACTGACCCTAAGAGCTGCTACAGAAAACAAAATGATGGCCATCACTATTCCATGTTGGGCTGCAGGCACTCAGCCAGCCATCGCTGCCACCACCAGGCAGGGAGCAAGCCTGTGGATTACTTGGGGATATAGCTGAGGCCTCCACCCCTCCTCGGGAGCCCCACTAAGACCGACACCAGCTCCAGAGAAATGCAAACAGGGACACAGACCACCCTCACAGCAGGGCTGTGTGGGAACACCCTCGACAGCCTGGATCTGGGCACTGCAAAGGAATTCCATAACCTAAGTTACTTCTTCAAGATTTGTCATTTTTTTCTCAAAATGACATCTCAAACTCCAGAGTACCAGAAGGTGTATCTGACTAATTTGAAGCAAATGTTTCTATTTTGCTGCAAAGTGCATGATTATTTGATACATATTTCTAGAAAGAATGGTTCACTCTTCAGCAACAAAACCTTATACTTTGGATAAGGTTTGGATTTGGTTTTCCAGGCCTGAGCATGTCTCCACTGCTGCTTCTGTTTGACCACATTTCTCTCTGCTACCCAGCCACACAGACAACAAGCTTTTGTTTCCAAAGCATTTTAGGTAACTACCTCAAGAGCAGTTTTTATTTAAAACAAACACACATACATAAGCCTCTCTTAGCACAAACCTCATCGGATAGTGTCAGCAAGCATGTTTTAGTAGCATGATATTGAAAAGTAATTTTACTACTAGCTAGAAAAGTCTGAAGACTGCAGAGGATATATTTAGATGTGTATAAATAGACAACACTCAGTGATGTCTGGTCCAAGGAGTACAAATCTTCCCTAATGCATGGAATATGCCTGGCCCAAAACGCTTGAGCAGCACTTACACAGCCTTTTCAGTCTGGCTCAGGTTCTGAGCCCGCTAATAGCAGGGCCATTAGAGCAGTGCTCCAGCCCAGCTGCTTGTGCAGGGAATATGCAAAGATTGCTCTATAAAACCGAGCCCGTTACCACATCTGAAAGCACAGGCTGTATCGATCAGCAATGGAAAGCCATTAGCTCTCTAGCCTCTGAACTATCTCCACGTGCCCCAGCAGAGGGACAAGCCCTGCAGGCACCTCAGGATGCTCCAACTTCCCAGGATAGGCACCCTGTACGGCAAGGCCATCCTTCCTGATGCACCTGCCTTCGTGTCCCCTCTAATCTTTCTCAAAATATTGGGGAAGATCTGTTTTTTCTTGCCATGCTGCTCAGCCACATCTCTTCTCGGGTTCCCCACATTCCCAGCCAGCCCAGATCTTGGGCTGGGCAGACACCTCTCATCCTCCTTCCCCCAGCCCCACTCACACCTTCAACGGCCAACAGGAGCCTCTCCAGACAACAGAGCTGCATGAAAAATTCAAACCAAGCCCCTGAGACACCATCCTGAGCAGTACTGCAGTCAAGCGCAACTTCTCTCGGTCGTAAGCATGACATGAGCGCTCAGCCCACTGGATCTCCCTGGGATAGGACAATCTGGAGCCCACTCCCACATCTGCATGTGTTTGGTGGAATGGGACAATCTCAAGTTCCCTCCTGCAGATGGAAGTGTTTGGTGAAGAGGTGAACTAGTTCAGCTTTAACTTGCACTGGGCACCTGAGATATCCAGGATTTGCTTCCACTGACTGCCCTGCCATGATAAAACCAGGAACTGCTCTTTCTGAAAGCAGAAAGATGAGGTAATATGCCAGGAGATGTATCTTAGAGAGGCTTGTAACTGGAGGCCAAACTGGCGAGCTCTGGTGTGCATTATGATCCAATCTTATGCATTTAAACACATTTATTATGCATTTAAACAAATGCATAATCCCTTGAGTGCAGTATATATTTAGCAACGTGGATTGGGAAGGTGTTGGGCACTGAGAACACTCAGTCTCTGGTACAGCTGCTTGTGCAAAATCAAACCTGACTCCCAGGCCAGCAGTGGAATTGTCAGGCCTGGCACACCTCTGCCTGCCAGGACTGACTGTAGCAATACCACAGAGTC